>NW_027526395.1:0-125858 GCF_048455015.1 Haemaphysalis longicornis
TTGCGTGTGGTGGTAGTGTATGGTCCCAAGTGTGGTTTTATTACGTATAATTTGTTGTCTGTCTGTTCATTCCACTCTGTTTGCCATATTTTGCGGACGTGTTGTCTGATGTGTGGCTTGAGGTCAGTGTGGGGTACTGTTGCTATGTGTAGTGCATTAATGAGTTTAGCAGCAGCGCCAAATTGATCAGCGGAATCACTTCCGGCAATCCGATAGTGGCCTGGAACCCAGCAGAGAGTAATTTCAAGACGCCCCACTCAAGACGAGGAAGGAGAACTGCGACACCAATAGACAAGTCAAGATATGAGTATGTGTTGTCTACTAAATTATGGTATGTAGGCTGTTTTTTTGGACAAAAGGCATGCTCCCGAGGATGTTAGGAACTTCTTTATCAGGCGACCTCGGGCATTCGGTGCGAGAAGAGCTCCAAAGAGAATTGTGGGCATTCAGGTTGCCTCTGAGGATGCATGGTTCGGGCAGCTGGTCAACCAGCGCCTCGAAATCAAAGCTTGAAAGTGCAAAATCAAGAAGAATGTAAATGGAGCATAACGTTATCAACCTATTTGTGTGAATTGCTACAGCCTCAAGGACCGTATTCAAGGTGATATGGTGGCATGCTATGGATTTCCGGGCGATTATGGCCACACCACCAGAAGAGTGTGTGCAGCCATCCGTGTCCTTTCTGAAGAACATATAATTATTCAACAAGTTTTGTTTGGAATTTAAATGTGTTTCCTGGTCACACATTACACTTTGCTGATTAGTTGCAGTATCTCGTACACATCGCCAGTATTATTAAGGAGGCCTCTGCAGTTAAATTGAACAATATTTTATTTTCCCATTTAATAAGTGTTCAGAGCTACTAGAGTGTGCTTATTTATGTAAGGTCTTTCGGGGCCGTGATTCTCGGAGGTTTTTTTTTTTTTCGGCTTTTCTGTTGTTTTGAATGAAGGGACCCGTTCCTCCCAGTGCGAAGCAGATAGGAAAGGTCCGTCATCCACATCTCATTATATGTGCTGGGAGTGTCCGGCGGACCGGGCCCCCTGGACGTAGCATCCTTTCTTGTGCCCTTCGTTTCTGCCGACCCCGTCATGGGTGTTGCGAGCGCCAGGCGTTGGGCAGGCGGTGAGGCGAGGTTCAGCTGCTGCGGGCTCCCCCACGCCCATCTGCTCCGTACCCTGAAGTGTACTGGGGGCTGGCGGAGTGGTTAAGGGAGGAACGACATTGCCCCCAAACAGTGTTTATGGCCACCGCTACCACTGCAGGCTCTGCAGGCGGCACGGGGCCGGGTTGGGTTACCGGAGACAACCCAGCGGGGGTGAGCTTGGGACCAGGTCAGTCTCAATGACCTGGGTAGCAGCCGAAACCAGGCGCCGCTCCGCCGCTCCCCCCCCCCCCCCCCCCCCCGAGCGAGCTGCGTCAGCGTACCTCCCGAGCCCCAGGGGGAAAGAGGCAAACCTCTTTCGCGGCTCTTGGAAGGTAATGTTCTCTGTAACTTTGATGTTGATTATTTTCTTTTCAAGACGAAATTTTTCCCAGGTCCGGGAGTATGCCGCGTGCGGTACCCGGCAGTTAGCACAAGTGAGAGTGGTGGAGTTGCAGTTGTCAGTGGGGTGGTCCAGCGCGGCGCCGACTTGATGGCACTTGAAGCAGCGGCGCGGGTTCGGAATGTAAGGTCGCACTGGCCATCTGATGAAGCCTGCATTGACAGGGGTTGATTTATTCATACGGCATAGGCAATAGCAGGGGACGGGGTACTTTCTCCTCTGACCTTACCCTGATAGAGAAATCCCGGAGCTCCCTGACTGGTAAACAGCCAGGAAGCCCATCCGCCGCAGCTTGACCATGGCTACGACGGACACCGTTTGTTGTTTCGGCCCTTGACCTTAAAACTCATTACCACGGTTGGTTATAGCGTGCGTATGGAGGCTCGGGGTCCGCGGTGTTGCCAGTACCGCCACCAAGATTACTCAAGATGCCCCGTGCGAGGGGCTTAGCCTCTTACCATCCTGTGTAAACTTAAGCTGGCCTTGGGCGCGAGACCCTGATGGGACAGACATTACGAAAATCGCGGGTAGTGGGCTCAGAAATGTGAGAGCGTTTAAAAACAGCAGAGCATTTAGCTGATCTGTAGCGCTTGCAACAGAAGTTCCACAAGGGGCGACATAGAACTCGATTCGCGTTAAAAATGCCCCATTAGGTTACGTGCTTTACGAGGCGACTGTTACACTCTGCGGCAGTCACCTTAAACGACATCAAGTATGTCCTCTGGATTAATTAAAGACTAACAAGCAAGGCACAGCCTAAATGGGCAACGTGTCACTAGTGGGATGTCGCATGGCTATTGAGTCGCATGACACCCACTTTATGCACGAACATCGTCGTGCGGACATTCAACTTGCCGTCGCTCTTGCCGCCACCACTGGAAACGACTACCACACTATAATGACAGACTCACAAGCCGCCAGTGTGGTACGTAACGGCGTTCCAAAGAACGGCGTTTCTGGAACTAGTTCCTTTTTGGAGGAACGAAGGAACGCCACCGTTCCATTAAGGATCGGTGGAACTGTAACGGTAACTCGTTAGATTTTTGAAGGAACGGCAGGAACGGCGTTCCTGCCGTTACATCACCAGGATTTGGCTGTTTTTGATGCCAAAGCTCGAGTACAAAAATCACAAGTAGTCGTGTTTCTCTTCCTATAAGCTGCCCAATTTGCCCGCCCTTCAGCGGATTGTGCTTCCTCGAAGGTTAAAGGCAGAAAAATAACCACGCAGTGGTTCGCAGCTTAGGCTTGCTTTCATGCCGGTTGAGCTTACGCGATGTTCGACGGGTGAACAGCGCTGCCGCAAGAATGCTTTTCACCTTTCATCGTTTGTCTGGGGTGGCCAAAATGCACGTCTGGCCGATAGAATTGTTGGCGCCGCAGGTTCCTTGTGAAACCACCCCTTCTGTATATTGTCAGGGGTAATTACAGCATTAGTGCTCGCGAGGCGCGGGTGCGTTGTTGTCAGGGTAGTTGCGCTCGCTGTGAGGTCATTCAAAGGGTCGCCGGCTCTCAAAAGAGCTGGGCGCACCGCAGTGTCTCGGGATGTTGTACTGCTCGAAGTTACAGAGTACGCGCGCAGTTCGTCACGGCGCGGTCTGTCGCCGATCTGGCGGGAATGGGCCGACGGGATTGCAAGGTGCTTTTGTATTGCATGCGTCGTGTTGACAAAGGGCAGTAATTCTGTCACTGTTGGGCATATTTTCGTCGCGCGCCGTACGGACAACACCTGAGAGAGGTCGCCCAAAGGTCAACTTCCAGCGCTCAGAGTTGCTGTAGTTGGTCGGTTTCAAGTTAAACGTGTGTTATACTTGTGCCTTGATGAATACCTGGAAGTTTGCGTGAGAGTGTTAGTGTGGATCACGGGATTGTTTGTGCACAAATATTTGGGTTTTGTTGACCTGGCCAATCAGCGGCTCAGTGTGTGTTAGTTAGAACTTAGTAGGTCGTCGAGGCTTGGTTTTAGTTTAATAAAACCGAAGTGCTTGGTGTTCTTGGACAGTCAGAGCGAGAACTATAAAGTCCATTTACAGAAGCTTGAGTCCGGTCGGTTGACAGAACCAGAGCGAACGCGGAGTTCCTCGTGAGTTAGCTAGGTTTAGCCAGAGAAGACTATGGTTTAGCTGAGATAATTTAAGCATTTCTCTTTTTTTTATGTGAACTTCGTTTATCGGGGGCGCAGGAATCGCGCGGCGCCGAGACTGACCATAAGAGAGAGAGATAGCTGGTTTTTTTTTTTCGTTTTGTTTGAGCAAGTAGCAAGTTGGGTCTTCGTGGGTCTACCGGACATTTGAGAATCATCGAACGCCATCCTGCCTGCTCCGGCACCAACCTGGATTCTGTCGCCTGCTGCAATGTGTTTTTACTCTCAAATTTGTGCTGTACGATCCGCAACGCTTCACTTTTGTAACCCCCTTAACCAAATCCTGCAAAGGGTCCTGTAAAGTATTTTAAATAAACTGTAATATTGAATCTAATGCAAGAAATTTAATTATCTTCCTGCACGTGAGTAACTTTGTATTTGCACATCTGACGCACAGGAACCTTACTGCGTCTATTATATGTGTTGCACAAATAATAGACGAGCACCAAAAACGCAGTTAGACATGTCTGGGGTTTGTGCGGTGCTTCCTGAAAAAAAAATTTGTCAGGGAGCGCTCCTTTGGATTCTTTTTTATTTCTAGATAATCTGCTGCCGGCGGTGTTCATATTCGTATAATATACGTAGTTCAATTATAGTTTTAAAATTCTAACTCTATTTTACCTATCAGACCCTATATTTTATTTTTAAAAAATCGAATGTAACGTTAAAGTAACGAAACGTTCCAATTTTTGAACTGGAACTGGAACGCGTTTCTTTTGAAATAAAGGAACTTGTAACGGTAACTCATTTCAAAATTGGGAAGGAACGAGGAACGAGGTTTCGTTCCTATTTTAGAGGAACGTGTACAACACTGCAAGCCGCCTGCCGCAACTTCCCCCTAGGTCGAATAACACCCGCGGCCATAAGAAAACCCCATCCCTTACCCCGAATCCCCACCCAACGTACGAGCAGTGGGCGGGCCAGCTGGCCAGCTCCAACCTCTCAGTCCAGCGTAGCCTGGTGGAGAGGGCTAGGGCAGCCAGCGCGGACCTAGGCTTCCCGGAATAGAGGAGGCCCCCCACCGGGCAGGTGCCCAATTACCAGCACCTGAAGCTCGTCTAAATAAAGTTTATTCACTCACTCACTCACTCACTCACTCACTCACTCACTCACTCACTCACTCACTCACTCACTCACTCACTCACTCACTCACTCACTCACTCACTCACTCACTCACTCACGACAACAGGCATTTTGAGAAAGTATATCAACATTATCTCGGTTCGCGGGAGGTGCTATGGTCATGAAATGCTCAATGTACAGTTATATACTGCAGGCTGAGATAGTATAAGTCTATATCTAACAGACATTGAAACGTTGACCATTTTGAGTTCGCCGCGGTCACTCCAAACTCGGTGTTGGTGGAGGATTGATGGCGTTGGGAGGACGGCCCACGGATCAGGGATCACAAGTGCTACTGTACACTGAGATGGACATCCACTCATTAGACGGTGAAATGCGAGGACCTGCACGGTTGGGGTTCGACAGGGGTAATGGGAATTGGGTTTGCAATAACTTCGAGAGCAGCTGTGGTGGTACTCTGAGCTTCCGTTACAGAAAATTGCAGGGGTTAAAGACGGTAGCGCGCTTTCGATTTAAACATGTGTGAGTTCGTGTGCCACCAAGATGAAGCTGCGTATATACGACACAGCAGACGTGACGAAAAGGGCCTGAAACTGTCGAAGACTCAGAGGGGCTGTCGGGTGACAAGTGTGTGTATACGGGTGAAGGTTTGGATCGATGCCGTTAGTTTCTCAATAATAAATTTCAAGTGTTCCATCAGGGCGCGAAGATTAAGCGGCACTATAGAAGACCATTCCGAGCAGCGACATCTCCGCCACTGATTTCAGACGTCTTGACCCGAGCAGTTGATCGTCTTTGCACAACCTTAAGTTTAACGGGAGACGGCGTTGGTTACAAACATAATGGTGGCTATAAAATAGTAGAACCAACAGATCGTGTGTTATATCAGGTCTCAAGGCTTCTATCAGATACGGTTACTCTTATCTGATATGAGCATTTCGCTGCATGTAATGTCAATTTTTATGTTAGTTATATGTCAGTTTGGCATACTGAACCCATGTGGTAAGGCTACACGGGGCCCGATCAGCAGCGGTCTCTAGCTAATTTCGCGTACTTCAACAAGTAAAGACTGCGTCTGTAATGGCTTGTAGGAGGAGGAGGAGGAGAAACACTTTATTTGCAAACTGGGTCTAGGGGAGAGGGGTGGCGGAGCACGCGATGCTCTCCGCGACCTGGGCGGCCCGGTTGGTTAGTGCCAAGTGCACTTCCGGGTCGGAGCTCTCCAGGGCCTGCTCCCAGTGTAAGGGGGAAGGAAAAGGGGGAAATGGGTCGTGGGGACACTCGCAAAGGGAATGGTTGCGCGTATCCGGTTTGAGACATTGAGGGCAAAGAGGCGAAGGGTAGAGATTGGGGTTGATGCGGTGAAGGATAGTTCGGCAGGGGGTTGTGTGGGTTTGAAGTAGCCGCCAGTGGCGAACGGCTTCGTGAGTGAGGGAAGGGTGTGGGGGAGGATATATCCTTCGGAGGAGGCGGAAGTGCTGGATAATGTACCTACCGGTACGAGACTAGAGCGTCCCGGAAGCTGGGGGTGCCGTGGGTAGAGCCAAAAGAAGGGCCTGCTCGGGTGACAAGAGCTCGAGCTGTATGGTGGGCCGCTTCATTGGCTTCTGTTCCCGTGTAGGCCGGGGTCCACAGCAGAGCCACGGGGTGGGATGGTGTTCTGCGGGAGAGGATTTTGAGGGCGATTGGAGAGAGTAGCCCTGCAGATAAGTTGCGAATTGCCGATTTTGAGTCCGAAATGACAACTCTGGGTGTGGGAGACTGTACTATAGGCGAGGGCGATAGCCGCCTCCTCCGCAGCGGTTGCTGATGTTTTATGTATAGTGAGTGCGTCCAACAAGGGCTGCCGAGCTATGAAATGACTGTTGTGGCGAAAGCCGGCTTATCGTGGTAGCTAGCTGCGTCGACGTATAAATGATGCTGGGAGGGAGGGAATGTGCGCTACATATGTCTTGCCCCTGGCCAGTCGGCGGTCGGCGTGGTGGTGGGGGTGCATATTGCGAGGCAGTGGGCGTACATGCAAGAGTTGGCGTAGCGTAGTGGGAATAAGGGAGGCCATAGGTGAGGGGAAGGGGGAGGTCAGGCGGGCCGCTGCGAGAAGGGCGCGGCCGGGATGCGTGCGCGATACCCTGGCTATCTGGGCTGTGCGGTGGGCTTCGATGATTTCATCGACGGTGTTGTGTATGCCCAGGGCTAACAGACGGCTGGTGGGGGCGCTGGGAGGTATTAGGTATGCGTCATCGGGTATCAGAAAGAACAGCAAGTCGTCTAACGTAGAGAACTGAGGGAAGAACCTTGCCAACGGCCGTCTGCTGTTGCGGGGGTAACGTAGTCAGATTATGATTTATATTGCGTAGTCCGAGCAGGAATGACTGCAAGAGGAGATATACTTACCGAAGGCAAGGATTCGAACGAAAAAAACCGTCCCACTTAACGGGAAAGCTGTTGGGTGTGCAGAGCAGTGGTTCACCATATATGCTGTGACGCCGTTATCTGCTCATTGTTACCACCCCTCACGCTCCTCGCCCCCCCTGGCTCACTCTTCTCTTGATGAATTGAACACAGGTCTGTCCGATTAAATTCAGTTTTCCTCCCCTTGCAGAGCTCGCGCGTTCTCTGCCAGGAACAGCACGAGCGGGAGCTCTGTTCTTTTTGTGCTTGCTTTAATATCGCACGTTCTGGAGTCTTACTACACCGTTCTAAACGCGTCGTTGCTTCTTTTCTTCCGCGGCCACTTTTTATAGCTTACTACCGTAAATACAGCCCAACGTGCATTATTACCTAAATGAACGTGGGGACTGCCGGTTAAGTACATATATTTACCCTCAAATGTATCTGCAGTTTTCTTTGCCCTTATTAACGGTGAGATGCATGACCCCTGCCACGGGTTCCAGGAGTTTCAAACGGTTCTGCTTATATACACCTCTTGTTCAAATAAGCTCTCAACTTTTGGTCGGAACGCTGGTTTGACCGGCACATTAGGCGTCGTATTCCTGCGCGAGAGCTTGCCCTGGAAGGCTCATTGTACCTTTGGTATCGGAAGGCGCGTGCTTGTAGTCGATTTTAGATGCAAAGCACCTCTTGCTCTCGGCTCCGTCGTCCGTCGTCCGTCCATCCACCGGCCCAGGAAGACACCGCTCCAGGAGCCCTTTAAGGGGAAGCGTGCTCGTCTCGTGCCGGCCCAGGAAGACACCGGGAACACTGTCGCTCCAGCATCTCATGGTCGGGGCTATGTCCCTCCCTCGTTGTGGCGCCGTCCACACCCCCACTGCACATGCTCGGCTCATCTCGGGCCGGCCCAGGAAGACACCGGTAACACTGTCGCTCCAGGAGCCATTAAAGGGTAAGACACCTCCGGGTGTTCAGCGAGCTGAGCATGCGCAGTGGGGGTGTGGACGGCGCAACAACGACAAGGGAGGGACATAGCCCCGTCGCATCTAATAAAATTACACCATCTTCCCGTAGGGGAACCCTGAGTAGTATGCGAAACAGCCATGGGCTCATCGCAATCTGCCATTTCGTAGTTCCGGTAAGTGAAAAGTGTGGTAGTTACCATGGAAACCAAACTGTAAATATAACGGTAGCTACGTACCTCAACCTAACGGAAACGACGAACTGAAAACTAATGGGCACTTGAATCGACCCCATGGAGGCTTTGCATACTACTCAGGGTTCCCCTACGGGAAGACGGTGTCATTTTTTGTCATTTTTTTTTCTTACAGTAGATTGCAGTCGATTTTTACGTCTCGTGCGAGCTGTTGTTGTGTACGCACCTGCGCAGCAGCCTGACTCGTCCTGTTTTTTTGCATCAATTGACTCTTTCATTCTCGAACCTTAACCGCAGTTTTTAGCTGGCGATTTTAATTGTGTAACCTACGCTCACCGGGATGTGCGCGGACGTGGGCAAGGTCGGCCCTATAGCGGTGCCTGGGCGTTGAAGGACTTCATCGGTCAATTTCATCTTTCCGACGCGTGGGTGCAGCTCCACGGGGGCAGGTTTGTCTCTATTTGGGAAAGGGGACTAGACATCTAGATAAGTTTTATTTTCTATCCGATCTGAGCTGCTACGTGGAATATGTTTTCCTCTCTTTTCCGGCTAGGATTTGCCGCGTGTCCGATCACCGGCCCGTATTAGCGGCTCTTAATCTTGGCAACTATACGCCCCGCCACCAGATGTGGCGGATGGACGAGCGTCTGCTAGCCCACAGGGACAGTTCAGCAGCACTTAATGCTTCATTGACTGCTCTGTGCGAGTTCGGTTCTCTGCCTTGGGATGAGTTCCACCAGACTTTGTAATAATGCTAGAGTTGTTGTTATCAAACGTAAGCGTTCGACTCCTTGTCAACGGGCTATTAAGTAATCCGTTCTCTGTCAGCCGTGGGATAAGCCCCTGGTTGCCTGTGCTTTGTCATTTGTCATGACCGCTGCTCCACCGTATACGCGCAAACACTGCCATCCACGGCTTCTTGTTGCCAGGCATAGATCGTCAAGGTGTCCGCGTATGCGTACGACGTATCCCTGTTTATCCAGGATGAGCACAGCTATCAAGCGTTTATGCGGATATTGAATGAGGACGGTGACCTGTCTGCAGCTTGACTGAACCGGGGCAAAAGTGTGGCGGTGCGCTTCGGTACATTTGCGCCTGGCTTTGCGGGAGACGTAGAATGGGTAATGAGTGTTCGAGTACTTGGTGTGATGTTCCATTCCTCGGGTAAAGGGGCGCGTAGTACGTGGAAGCGCCTCCTCGACACAGCCGAGCAGCGTCTCGGGGTTGCAGCAGTTCACGCTTTCCTTCGCAGAGCAAAGCTACATAATGAAGTCGTCCGTCTCGGCGGCGCTTTTTTATGTTGCACGAAGTTTTGGGCGTTCTTTTCTGCGGGCAAGACAGAAACATCGTCGTGTGAGCTGTTGAAACTGCCCAAGTCAATGGGTGGTTTCAGTCTGTGTTGCTTGCAAACCATGTGCACGTGCTCGCTTTACGCACAGTGTTCGACCTTGTAGAGTCAATTGAGTACCCAGGGAAGGCGCTGCTGCAGTACTTTCTGGAAACGTCCCGCTCAATGTTTTATGACGAACGCACTGCCGGTCCGTCTGCCGAGAAGTCTGTGCGATTTTATGCCTACGTGGTCAAAACACTGAGAAACGTCCAGTCTTCCTTGCAGAGCCTAAGTTTTAAGGAAAGTACGGGAAGTGAATTATGCGAAAAATTGGCAATAAACCAGTTGGTCAACCAACAGATACCAAGATCACGCGGCATCCGTTGGCATTGACTTCGGTGGCACTTCCGGCTTATGCCCGGGATTTTGAACCGGTGCGTGGTTGGGAAGTTCTCCCGGTGTGTGATCTTCTGGTTAGATTCGGCGTTGTGCGTTCCACATGGTGTTCGCACTGCGGTCACACTGAAATATTAGAACATGCCCTGCTGAAGTGTCGTGCAGCGGCAACGTTTTGGAGTGTGTTAAGCAGGTTGTTTGGTCTCACTCTTCGAATGAACACACGATCAAATGACGTGTCTTCGAGCCTAACCGTAACGGGCGATGTTCCCACTACTGTGTATATGCGGTAGATCCGTATGAGTCATTTGAAGCGCGAGTTGGCACCTCTAGGCGAAGAAGCCTTTCTGTTAAGCTGGTCCACCCGCTTCATAGGGGTCAGGAACAACATCCTGAGCATATCTGTAGTACAGTATCGAGATTCAGCTAGTTACTGAACTCTTTCTTTGAACGCCTGTGATCTTTCTGTGGGTTGCACTAGCCTGTTTCCTCAACCACGGACGTTTTTTGTGTAGTGTGTTGAAGGCCCGGAGTACTTGAAAAGTGATTTTTTTAAAGGCAGCGCTGTTACTACTAGTCGCTGCGCCCTAATATGTAGTTTGTAATTGTCTGTTCACATTTCGGAGAGCCCTGCCGACGTGTGTCCGCTTTGCAGCAATTGGTGTTGTTCGCTCCACCCGGTGGCCGCATTGCTGACGCAGCGGGGAGCGTGCTCTTTTTGAATGTCGTGTGGCTTCCATATTCTGGGTTTTACTTAGAATATTTGAGCTTAGGCTGGGAGCCCACACAAAATCAAGATATCCCTTCTTCAGCTTTATTCGATTTGTGGGTGCCTTTGTCGTATGGCGCCACAGCGAGGTGTAGCCGCTTTGCAGGCACGACCGCAGCGCGCGATGTATCCCCTGTTTTTGCGCAATCGCAAAATGGTAATAGAGCGCTTGCAGCATGAACTGGTAGCGCTGGGGGAAGAAGCTTTCCTTCGGCGTTGATCGACTCGGTTCATCAAAGTCGCCAATAACCCCGTGCAATGGTGTGTATATTAAGGTCTAACACTTGCGTGTTGTCTAGAGAAGGGAGTCGTATGTTCAGAGGCGAAGGCGCAGTTAGGCAGCTTAGCTGAGTGTGCCTCTATGTACGAACACAGACATGAGTACAGAGTAGAGTTGATATGGGAGAACGGTTGTGGCTTTTATGTTGACTTCCACGCGCGAACTCTGGTGTGTGGACCTTGTACCGTGGACATTAGTGTAAAGAGCCTTTGGTGCGGTGGACCTTGTTTTTTGTGAACTTGCATGGTGTTCACTTTGTTTCCTCAGTAGCCATTGCGTATATCCTGTGTCCAGTCCCCCATGCCGTAATGAAATTTAGCGGGCCCTATCTGTTACTACATTTAAAAAAAATCTCTTAAGCGGGTATCTTTTCAACGCCTCTGTTTGGGTGCGTGACGCCGCAAGGCTCTGTTTGAGTCCGTTACGCCGCGTGACAGTGAGCGATCTACAACGACAAGCCGAGCCCCTAAAGTGCTTTGCACTTAAAAGTCTGAGCACGCCGAAGCACTTCGTATGAGGCGTAAATGTCCAAGGCCACAACGCAGAATGCTCTTTCGAGTGGGCATGCCAACGTTGCAGCCCACTGCGTTATTGGCTCTGACTCACGGAGGCAGCTGTCATCGCCCCTGGACAATCCCGTTGAGTGAGTATATGATCATTTCAATGGGTTTTGTTTCCGTCTAAGCTCAATGGGGTTTGGTTAACTGGCTGCTAGCTGCCGACGGCCGCTGTCATCGTCATTGGCCAAACCCCTTATATACGTTGTTATTCCTGTAGTCAGAATTAAAGGGGCCCTGAAAGCGCTTTTGCCGATATATGGGTGTACATATTTTTAAATAATGTAATGTTTTAGAAATCACCTCCCAGAAGAATTTCGTTAAAGTAATGAGTATTATTGGAGTTTTTGCAAATCAAAACATCGCATTTTCGAACGCGCCGCGATTCTTCCTCGTTTTGTCCATCTCTTCGCACCGCGCGAGCTTGACTGCCCATGATGGCTCTTCGGGAGCCGCCAGGTCTCATGAACAGGTCTTCATGAGCCGCTGTGGCGTTTCTGCAGAGTTCTTTTAAGGGCGAAGCTCCTCTTGCTCGGGCCCTGTCCCGTCCCTCGTAGCGCCGTGTACATACCGCTGATGATGATTGTGGCAGGATGCCCCAAGGGATTGGCCAACCAAAGATTGGACGAAGAAGTCAAAACGTTCAACGCGTTCGTTGCTACCCAACAAGGAGGAGAGGAAGAAGAAGAGGTTGTCGTCCGTCATCTGCGAGCTCAAGACTTTATCTTTAACCGTTATTCTTTCCCTGGGTGCTTCCGTCGTAGGATATTGCCACAGAGATGTCGTGATCGCCTTTCATTCCTTTGTTGCGGCGACAGGCCGGATGCCCTGCTAGATAGCTATGCCTTCATTCGCAAGATTTTTTTTTTCCTGACAATCCTGTTCAATCCAAAGATTTTTTTTTTCTACTCTCAATGTTTTTTCTCGTACTCCTTTTTTTTTCTCTAAAATAAACCGGGTCACAGCCTAATTATTACTGGCAGCTTCTTGGCCAATCCCCCGCGTGGGTACGCGCCATATCATAAGGAACCAACCAACCAACCAACGTACCGGGGGTACGCGACACAAGACGCTCTGCAGAAGGCGACGGCCAAGGTGGCTAAAATGTCACACACCGAATTTGCCAACTTACCCATGGAAATTCTGATCGTCCCAAACAAGCCCTACATGATCACCACAAACATCGACGTCGTTGACGGGCTTTTCATCGGAGCGGTGGGAAGTCTCAAGCATTGCGAGCGAGGAGTGGTGGTCTTGACGCGGCGGGGCCCGGTTTCGATCCCACGACTCTCTGGCCGCGACGGGAGGTATGTAGCGCCCTTCCCACTGCGCTACAAACCGAGACGCGAGCATGGATACGAACGCGCCTTATGTCATTCACTCATTCAGATGGTGTGCGCCGTCAAGAAGACCTATAACAGCATGTCGAGTCTTTATATGATGTGTGGGCGAATGTTTCACGGTTTTAGCGATAAGCATTTTAGCTTTGCCCCTCTCAACATCATTCACTTCGTGGAGATGGCGGGAGTTTTTTGGAACTACTCACTTTTTACCTGCATTCTGCCTTCGTAGATTGGGGAGAGTCGTTGTTTGTGCAAAGATACGGTGTTTGTATTGGGTCGTGTGTTGCACCAGTACTCAGCGATATTTTTCTTAACCGGATTGACCGTGCCATTGAGCGAAACGTGTGTGGCCTGGCCAGTAACATTTTTAGATATGTTGACGATTACCTTCCATTTGTGAGCTCTGATGAAATGCCACGCGTGGTCATTGATCTTCTGAAAGTATTCCGGGAGAGTGGTTTTGGTGCGAAGTTAGCTGTCAACCATCAAAAAAAAAAAAAAAAAAAACAGGAGCTGCAGTTCCTGGACCTCCGTTTGAGATTTGAGGCAGCCCATGTGTGCTGTTTTTACTTGCCTCGCTCAGAGAAACCCCTCCTACGTTATGGCTCAGGGCATTCAAAATTAGTGAAGAAAGGAGTGTGTTTTAACACGAAAGTGTTTCATTCCGTGATACACCAAGATTTCACTGACGTCATGTCCGCCACGGAAATGACGCCAGTGCAACGAAGCAAGCGGCCTGTATTGGGTGCACCCCTGCACACAGGGTCTCCTTGCGGGGTAGGAACATTTAGTACTAAACAGTGCGTTATACTTAGGGTTGTTCGTTTTCGGGATTTTTATTTTAACGGGAAAGTGTTTTATGCCGGTATACACTAACATTTCACTGACGTCATATATATCCCGGAAAAGACGCCAGTACACCTTTGCCGAAGCGACCTACCAGCAGAATGTCGCTCGCCAAGCACACCCACAAGACAGCCGCCGACCCGCAAATCATGCTGAGCTGCAGGTTTCACTGCAAATTTCACTCTCGTGTTTTACCGATTTCCATGGCAGAGGAATCAACCACAGTTTTTTCTGTGTTGCGCGCAGCCTTAACCCACTCCTGCCACCATACTGTGGATGAGAGCCTCGAAGGTCAGCTAAAGAGGCTATAGGCGACAGGTTACCCTACGACCACCGCCACCCAGCGCCCAACTACGGCACAAATTCCCCAACCAGAACAGCCATCGACCTGCACCTAATTACAACGCCAGCCAGCAGCAAAGGCAGACTGCCAACCAAACGAACACCACTCACCAAGTAAGCTGGTCAGCCACTGTTGCACCACAAGTCAATGCTCGCACATCTTTCCCCCCCTCCCCACACCCGCTGCGCCTGCCACAGCCCATATCACACCACCCCCTGACACGCTTATCCAGACGCTTCAAGCAGAAAATTCACTGCTGAAACAACAGCTCGAACAGACAGCTCAACGAACCGCAACACTTGAAAATCGCATCGAACCGCTCCTCGCTCAAATGGAACAAATAACTCGGCAGCAATCACTAAGCACCCCAACCCCACCAGCCGAAAGAAACCCAGACACAGGATCCTTGCCTACAGGCGCCCCAGTTGCCAATAGAAACTTAGAGTTCTTGTCCGCCATCCCACACGCTGCTGCACACGCATCAGTCGATCTCAGCTACTTAGAGCGCCTCATACGCGGCATTGGCGAACGCCGTGACAAACACATTAATAATTTGGATCAAAGGCTACACTTGCTGGAGGAAACTAAGAAAGCCAAAAAAGCATGCAAGAAGCCAATGAGGCGGCATTTACCCCCGAACTGGGCGAAACGTCATCGACCCTTAAATCCGACCATGACATGTAACAGAAAAGGCAACCCCCCATCCACGCTCACCCTGTGGCAATGGAACTGTCGGTCCTACCGCAGCAAGCAGCCTCCACTTACCCACCACACGCAACAGCACAAACCCGACGTCATTGCATTGCAAGAAACAGACTCTGACATTGTTACTCTGCGCGGCTACAACACATTTGTCACCGGCCTTGGCCCCCACACCGCTATCCTGGTACAGTCAACCCAAACGGCCCAATCCCACACTTTGCCAACTGAGATCGACTATGCATTTGTAGAACTCATTCTACGCAAGAAAAATCCAACCAGTCTATTTGTACTTAACGAATAAGCCCCCAAACAAACCCCTTACCGGCATCGACAAACTCCTTAAAACCATCCGGCAGCGCACGCGCGGACAAAAAAAAAATCGTCCTTTGCGACTTAAATGCCCAACATACGGCGTGGGGATACCTTAAAGACAGCAAGAAACGCAAAACACTATATAATGCAACACTTCAGAACCTTCTGCATTTGTGCAACATTCCAGATCTCCCGACAAGAATTGGCAACAGCATCTCTACAGATACCACCCCTGACCTCACCTTCACATATAATATCAAGAGTGCCACGTGGACGCGATTTGACGAAACACTCGGGAGCGATCACCATATTATACAAGTGGAAGAATGCCGCGCTGCTTCCAGAATAAAATACAGGAGCTCTTTTCCTGAGTGGGAATTGACACTGCTTCCTCCCGCACACTATTGAAGTTTGTTAACCCGTAGTTGAGCTTCCGTTCGCCGATAGAGAGGTTACAGGATTAGAAACTTATTTGAATATCCCACATATAAACAGAGTACAAAAACTGTAATAGTGCAGAGAGTCTCCAAGTGAGGTCGTGTTAGCGATAAGAAGTGTGCAGCAAAGTACCACACCTCAAGGGAAACTTTTTTGTTGTACAGTGTAGCCCATTTATAACGAACCCACTTACAGCGATATAGCGGTTATAACGAAGTGATCTTGATTTCCCGTCCCAATTATAGCGGTCTTATAATAGTCCAGATATAGCGAAAAAGCGGTTATAGCGAGGAAATTTCAGATTCCCGCTTACTTCGTTATAACCGGGCTACGCTGTATATATAAATCAGATAGTGCTATGTATGCATCGGATAGTATCGGATATATGTATATCATATAGTACTACCCCGACCGTTGCTCGAAATGTTCGTTCTGAAAAACAGCTTTCAAAAATGTTTGACATATTTTTGAAACTACGAAAAGATTTAGGGTCCCGCAGGATGCCATATCACAAATCGATATTCTACGTCAAGTTATATGCACATACAGTACTGCTTATGCACGAAGGCATTTTTTTTAAACAAGATTCTAGGGCTACGAGTCTGTAATTCGCAATATTTCCGACCCCCCAAAAGATTCCTGTGAGCTATAGAGGACCCCATTATTTTCTAGGATGTATGTTATCCTTGTTATATTATTTTTTCTGGGAAACTATAACTCAGGCAGCGAGACAGGGTTATGGGCTCATAACTTCTAGTACAGAGAGCATATCCCCTGTTGTAGCCAGACCCAACCGTGGCCTATTCCGGCGCCCCAACGTACCCTACCTCGTTATATATCAACACGAGGTTATAACGGGCGTAGAACTAATGTAGAATAAGAATGTAGAATAAGGGTGCCGAATAAAATTTAGAATCAATTTGTCCCTGATTTTGCCAGCCCCTGACGCTTACGCCTCACAAGCGCCAACGGCGACCAGAAGCCACAGAAGGGAAAAGAGAGCATTGTAGGAGTCGCTCGATCGAATGTTGTCACGTATCTACTTCCGCTCGGGAAACTTTTTAATGTGTAAATGCCCACATGTCGCTGCAAGAGGGGAACCCGAAATCATGTACCTGCTCGTCGGATATGTCACCCGTTGTGCCGTGTGTTTTTGTGCTTTGAGATTTCTTATCCCGTCCTTATACTTTGAGCATATGAGTAGAAATTTATATAGTGGATAAGTTAGATGAGGGTGGTAATGTACAGGAGGAACGTGAATAGGTAAAAGAAAAATGAGTGGGAGAGGGAGTGGAGAAGAAAAACTAAGGAATGCGGAACAGGAAAAAAAGATGGGAAGGCGGAAAGAAACGAGAAGCCGAGGGAAGGCATGGAGGAGGAGAAAATGTAATGGAGAAGAAAGAGGAGAAGACGATTTTAGCAGCGCGAGGGGGAGGATGTTCGAGTAGAAAGGTGGAGAACAAAGGGAGAGAAAAGAAATCAGGGACGGCGTGAGGGGATGCGAGTAGAGGGGAGCAGGAAACATAGGTAGGGGAACGGTAGGACAGAGAGGGGTGGGAATGAAAGGGAGGTGAATGGGAGGATGCATAGGGAAAGAAAATAGCGTGAGGCAGGAAGAAGGAGGGAGGAGAGAACGTTACGTGGCAGAGGCGGCGGAAACGCTATCGTCTTCCGACGTTATTTGCACCGAAGCCAGCAAATAGCTGGCAAGTTTTATCAGGGGAAGATTTGACGGGCCCCAAAATCTGTAAATCAGCTGAAATATCGTAGACCTGGCAACACATTGTAAGGCATTCTATCTTTATTTATTTCCAGTTGTTATAAAACTTTACCAGTGGTTCATGAGGGCTCGCGTATCTCTGCTCGTGTTTACGTCGCCCCTGTTTTACGTGATGTTTTTCGAATTGAGGTAGGGCAGACACTTTTAATTTAAATTGTATCAAGGATTCAGACACCGACCTCGAAGATCACTAGCGGCTCCATCGCCTTAAACAGATTTAGTGCCTTACGAGCGAAAAAAGCAATGTTTTTAGAGTAAAAAATAAACACTAATAAAATGTAATTCCTTACTTTATACAAAAAGTAATTTGTATTTACTCCGACTACATTTTGAGGCTACTAATTTGCAATAACCTACAATTACGTTGAACCAATTGTGAGACAAGTATTTAGAAATGCGATTGAATTTCATTACTTTTCAGAAGTAGTTTTGCCATCATGCCTCTCCCACTTCTGAAGACCAGGCTGAATAATTTACAAAGCCAGTTTAAAAAATTTTCGTGAGGGCGCTATGCCAAAGCGGTCATCTGCTTTTTGATTTCTTACACCTACTATCCGTGTAACAATGTTTTTTTACATATTATATATTGGGATGTCGAAATATACTTTAAAAAATGTGGAGGTCTCTTAAGCTTCTCTTTTTAGAGTGGAACGCGATGTTGCTACTGGGACCCGTTAGCATCCTTCACTTGTCAGACACGGCGCCCGCAAGTGGTGAAAAGTTTCCGCATCCTGCTTGCACGCCGTCTGTCGATGCATCATCGTCATCATCATCCACAGCCTATTTTGGTCTTGTGCAGGATGAAGGCCTCTCCCATTCACGTCCACCCCGCGCCTGCCCTGTGCGGCCCGAGTCTATTCCTTACTACCGAATTTTCTTATTTCGTATCTTCATCGAGTTAATAGCCGTCCTTTTCTTCTAGTCCCGTGTCTCGGTGTCCATTCTGTTACTCTCGGGGTACGCCTGCTGTCAGTCGTCTCACTACATGGCCAGCCCAAGTCAATTTCTTCTCGTTAATTCGAACTATATCTTCTACTCCGGTTTGCTCCCTGATCTAGGATGCTCGCTTCCTGTCCTTAAGTGTTACTCCTATCATTATTCGCTCCGTGGCTTGTTGAGTTGACCTAAGTTTGCTTTCCAGTTACTTAGTAAGGCGCCAAGTTTCCGCTCCATACGTAATAACCGCTAGAACGCATTGGTTGAATAATTTCTTTGAAGGATGCAGGTTGGATTTCCGCCCGCGGTGGCTGCTTTTCAGATGGAGGCGAAAAGCAAAAACGCCTGTGTGTTAGAGATTTCGGCGCACGTTAAAGAGCCCCAGGTGGTAAAAATTAATCCGGAGCCCTCCACTACGGTGCGCCTCATCGCCTGCGTTCTTTCAGCGCGTTAAACACTACAATCAATCGGAAAGTTTCTTTTTTAGGGATAGAGGTAGTTAACTTTTCATTCCTATTCTGCATAGGATTTTTTTCTCGTGGTTGGGGTCAGCACTGACCATCTCGCCAAGGTCTTCTGCTTGTTCTGGTGTTTCGCGACCTGTGCTGAAGAAAGCCCTTTCAGCATGCTTATTTATCCTTACTTTGGATTTATTCGTATCTATTTTTAACCGCACTGCGAAGCTTTCTGATCGCAGACCTTCAACAATTTTTTTTCGGTTGTTCTGCCGATTCACTGAGCACGATTATGTGGTCTGCAAACTCAAATCGCTCAAGTATCCCCCCCTTTATCCGTAATCCTGCGTTTTTCCAGTTCAGCTTCCTGAATACCCCCTCCAGACAGCTGTTAACAATTTTGGGGAGATCGTATTTCCCTTTATCATATATCACCCTGTATCACCTTTTGTATGGGGAACTTTCGGCTTTGGATGTGAAGGATTATCCTGCCCGTCCATTCATCATATATGCTGTCTAGGAGTCCTATATACTTTTGCTATTACTTGAGTGATGACATGGATGTGTTCCACTGTACAGTATCCTTTTCTAAACCTAGCCCTGGGTTGTTGATACTCTAGGTTGTCGCTTATGCGGTTAACTATTACCTTCGTGAACGACTTGTAAGACTGCTCGGAAGTAATTTTTAAGATATTTGTTATCTCCCTTCTTGTGAATCAGAACTACGTTGGCGTTTTTCCAGCCTATGGGTACTTTTAAAGTGCCATAAGCATGCCGAAAATAGTTTTTCAAGTTTTTCCAGTACAATATATCCACCCTCTTTTAACAGGTCCACGGTTATGCCGCCTTTGCCAGCAGCTTTTCCTCTTTTCATACCCTTGAGTGTCTTTTCTACTTCCACTTTAGTGACTAGCGGGACATCGCAAGCTAAGCTTGTAGGTCCAGTAGTTTCTTCTGGTCCAACGTCGCTGGCGTTGTGCTAATAGCAAAAGTAGCCTAACTGTCGTTATGCTACTTTTATTACTTTGTCCATATTGCGCGTAATGTTACACTGTTGGTCTCTGAGTGCATACATTCTGTCTCTGCCAAAAGCGAGCTTCCTATTCGCTGCCTTCAAGCTTCCTTCGGCCTCCAGCGTTTTCTCAATCAATGCCATGTCGTACGCACGAATGTTCTTCGTTTTACTTTTACTGATCAATTTTGACAGGTCCGCTAATTCAATTTGATCCATCGCACTCGACAATCTCATGTTCTTACGTTTCGCTATAAGTTCCCTTGTTTTCTGCGTTGGCTTGCGATTATGTTTCCCACGCTGCTTCTCCAACAGATGCTACCGAGTCTGCGATTGCCATGGTTAAGTTGTCATTTAGCGTATTAACGCTATCTTCTTTCTCATGAGTTAAAAGCGCGAATTTATTTTGTATAGTTATTTTAAACTCCTGCGACCTGGTTCTGACCGACTACGTGGCTTGCTTCATACGTATCGCTAGTTTCCTTTGTTCTCTTTTGAGATTTAGCCTTATTTTGCACCTATCCATCCTCGGTCGCTGCTCCGAAACTTGCTTAGCACCTCGCCGTCCTGCACAATGCCTGGGTTGTCACCCAAAATAAAGTACTATCAATTTCGTTTTTTGTTCTCCCGTTGTTACCTTTCCATGTCCATTTCCTATTCTTTCGTTTGCAAAAAAATGTGTTCATTAGCCTCAGGTTATTTCTTTCCGCAAACCCAACAAGTGTATCTCCGTAACTATTGCTAGTACCTATTCCAAAGTTTCCCACTGATCCTTTTCCTACTCTTTTCAATTACTTTTGCGGTTAAATTCTCCCATCGCAATCGTCAATTGTAATGTTCTACTGTTCATTGCTGATTCCACGTCTTCGTAGATGCATACATACACATACATACATACATACATACATACATACATACATACATACATACATACATACATACATACATACATACATACATACATACATACATACATACATACATACATACATACATACATACATACATACATACATACATACATACATACATACATACATACATACATACAAAATATCCGGAATCAGGCGACCACACTTCAGTGGAATGCCTGTGGACTTCACCCACGATTATCTGACCTCCGGCAATTCGTCAGCAAGAACCGTTTCCCTATAATCGCCATTTCGGAATCTAACCTGCGCTCCAAGGTTACAATTTCTGGCTATTCGCTCTTGGAGTCCACAACCGACATTAACCGAAGCAGGGTACTACTAGCAATTCGCAATGACCTCTCATTTGTTGTCCACAGTGTACCCCAAGACTCTTCTAATGAGTACGTCGCGGCTACGGTGCAACACAATGCCGTAAAATTCACCGTCATCAACGGCTACATACCTCCTCGAGCGCGATTCGACACCAATCGTCTGCATTCAATTCTTGCCAACACGCCATCACCTCATGTGCTGACGGGTGACTTCAATGCGCATCACCCGGCTTGGGGCAGCCGAAGCACATCATCTCGAGGAAACCGCCTTCTAAACGTCGCTACCAACGCTGGATTGCACGTCTTAAATACGGGTAGCGCCACATTTATTCGTGGAAAAACATCGAGTGTCTTGGATGTGACGCTGCTATCTACATCCTTGCTGTTATCTGCGTCGTGGTTTGCTGACGTAGAAAGCTTTGGAAGTGACCATTTGCCCACATATACAATCATCAAGGGAATCTGTGGAGGTCCACAAAAACTCGCCGTGCACGGCACAAATTGGCAGAAGTTCAGAGATTTTTTGGAGGACAGCAGTACCACTCTTAACACGCACGAGAAGTTTGCTGACGCTGTTTCGAGCGCGAGAGCTGCATCTGAAAGACACTGTTTGCTCCCCCAGGAGGCATCAGCAGTAGACATCGAGTACGAGCGACTTCGTGCAATTCGCAGGAGAGCAGAGCGGCGAGCACGAAAAACGGCGTCTCCGGATGATATTCGACATGCTAGACGGGCGCAGAAACACGTCCAAAAACACATTCGCAAGCTCGCTAAACAGCGCTGGAGTCAGTTCTGCTCTCGACTGGATCCACGCAAACCACTCACGCGTATCTGGCAAACGTGTCGCGCCTTGAGAACTCCAGCAAGCCCACTTCACCCGTTCTCAGCCATGGCTCTACAGAAGGGCGTCAGTGAAGTGAACGTTGCTGAGAAATTCTGCACTAAAATCACCACTCCGGCCAGCAACGTGGTAATTTCGGAGGTGTCCCCGTTCTGCTACTCTACCGCGAACGCAACGCTGATGGATGAACCCTTCACCATCGAAGAGCTTACCACGGCGTTGGGAAATCTCAACTTGTCTTCCTCTCCTGGCGCTGATGGAATCAAGTATTTAGCTTTACGCCACTTGGGTCCCAAGGCTCTCCAGCAGTTGCTGTCCCTCTACAACCAGTCCTGGCAGATCGGGCGTCTTGAGGCCTCCTGGAAGATTGCCCGGATCGTGGCGATTCTCAAACCAGGCAGACCGGCAACAGATATAGACTCTTATCGGCCAATTGCACTACTAAGTTGTATTGGCAAGGTAATGGAGAAGATGGTGCTGGAACGGATTGTTTGGGACCTGGAAAATCGAGACATTTATCCATTGCAAATGTCTGGGTTCAGGAGAGGACGTAGCAGCGTAGACAACATCCTCTCCTTAGTGTCAGATATTACCCGGCAGAAATCAGCCGGAAACATCACTATTACTGTCTTCTTTGACATCAAAGCGGCATTCGACAGCGTCGCGCACGAAGCCATCCGAAGAGAGATGGCATGCATAGGGCTTCGAGGACGCATGTTCCAGTGGCTATGTGACTACTTGCAAGACCGGTACGTCTACATGGCCACCAGTGATGGCGAAACGGCCAAACATCCCGTCACGCAAGGAGTTCCTCAAGGCGGCGTCTTGAGCCCGACGCTTTTTAGCATGTGTCTTATACGCCTCCCAACAGTCCTGCCCAAAGGTGTCAACATTTCACTTTACGCAGACGACATCTGTATCTGGACTTCAGGCAGGAACCGTCGAAACATTCGCGCCACACTCCAGAAGGCAATTCTGAGGATGAGAAAATATCTCAGATGCTGCGGTCTCATATCTTCCCCGGAGAAGTGTGCTGCGATAGCATTCCCGCGGCGCGATGTTTCACGTTATACGCTCACCGTAGAGGGCACTCTAATACCATATGTCAAGTCGTACAAGTTTCTCGGTGTCACGTTTGACCGCTCAATGTCATGGGCCCCACATATTCGGCGACTGAAGGAGCGGCTTCTGTGCTTTGTGCGCATTCTGCGTATGCTCGGTGGAAGTTCGTGGGGCTGCCCTGTATCCTCACTCTTTTGCCTATATAAAGCCCTTTTTGTCGGCCTCTTGCGTTACAGCCTGCCGGCCCTACATCAGCTATCGCCTACAAGCCTGAAGGTAATAGACTCAGTGCTGGCAAAAGCTATGCGCACCTGCCTGGGTCTACCTAAATGCACATCGACGGTTGGAACCCTTTGCGAAGCTCGGTGCTTTTCCGCCACAGTGCTACAACGCCAAGAGGTGCTTCGAACGTCTTTGCGCCATTTGACTCGGTGTCATACGCATCATTTGGCAGACCTCTCCACACAGTATGCAAGACACTTGCTTCCGGCGAATTTTCAACAGCCTCAAAAGTCGGTAGTAGCCCCGTGGGTACTGGCGCCATGGAAAATTTGCACGACGATACCCGGAATTAGCAAAAAGTCTGCCATGCCTGCGGCCGCGCTCAAGTTCTTCACACTCGAGTATATTTCCAGCACTTACAAAGGCTACACACATGTTTATGCGGATGGCTCGGTTCGCCCGGGCTCATCCGCCATCGGCGTGTGGATCCCATCAGCCCGGTGCACTATCGAAAGAAAACTTAGCCATGAAACATCCTCGACTGCAACCGAGCTGGCAGCTGTGAGGGCTGCACTTCATTACATCAGCGGCCATCATGCCCAGCAATGGGTAATATTCCTCGACTCGCGCAGTGCCTTACAAGCGCTCCGAAAGCTTAACAACAACCGAAGTCAGCTTGTATGTGAAATTGCCGAAATTCACACAATGGCAGTGCGCGAAGGCCATGAAATCATTCTTCAGTGGGTACCTGGTCACTCGGACATACAAGGCAATATTAGATCCGACGCAGCCGCCAGCGCAGGCCACTTGCTGAGCAACACAACCCAGCTTCCTTTCTCCCGAGAGGACAGCAACGCCCTTATCCTCGCAAGTGGATGGGCTTACCACGCGGCCTCAACAAGCGGTGTGAAGGAGTTCTGCACCGACTGCGCCTGAATGTGGCGTTTACTCGGAGTTTTAAGTTTAAGATTGGTTGGGAAGATTCCCCCCTGTGCCGGACTTGCGGTGTGCGCGAGACTGTAAATCACTTGCTCTGCGTCTGCCCTCGATACGCTGCTGCGCGAAAAACTGCAGCGAGCTCCCTCTCTCGTGTACGTCATGGAGGCAGCCTCGAACTTTTTCATTTTCTTGGGCCTTGGGCCAATAGTGCTGACAGTACCTTAGGTACAAAAGTACTGCTCCAGTTCCTACGAGAGACTGAACTGGACAAATCTCTCTAGATCAGAGACAAAGCAAGTGTGTCATGATATCTTCTCTTTCGCACTGTGGCGTTCATCTATTTATTTTTCTTGGGTTGGTGTTGTTACTTTTTTCCCGTCGTTTACTTTTCATTTTGTTTGAGCGTTTCCATTAACGCTTTTCTTTTCAATTGTATTTTTTTGTCCGGACTCTGTTGGCAGCAATCTCTTGTTTTTCTTGTCCTTTTTTTTCATTTTTTTAACTCTTCACGTTTGTCTTCTTCCTACTGTAACCCTGATGTCTGATATGCACCACTCATCAACGTAGTCACCCCCCATCTGGTGTAGCAAGCCTTGTCCCTAGCAGGGCTGACCTCACCAGTTCACATTAAAGAGCATTCTCTCTCTCTCTCTACATACATACATACATACATACATACATACATACATACATACATACATACATACATACATACATACATACATACATACATACATACACACATACACACATACACACATACACACATACATACATACATACATACATACATACATACATACATACATACATACATACATACATACATACATACATACATACATACATACATACATACATACATACATACATACATACATACATACATACATACATACATACATACATACATACATACATACATACATACATACATACATACATACATACATACATACATACATACATACATACATATAGGGGGGATTAAAAGAAATACGAACAACGGAGCACACAGCCTCCGCCTCATGCCGCACCGTCTGGCTGCACTGTCAGTAAACTGCGCGCATGCGTAGTTCTTTCAGAGCATTTGAGAGTGTTTCCTACTGTTAGGGGAAATGCTTGATAAAGAAGCTACGCCGGTCATTTATTTTAAAGCGTCTTTTTATGCTCTGTCGCCACTGAGCATCCTGCTATCTACTCATTTGGGAGCCAAGCGCGCAGCAGGCTGATTGCAGCTAGCATGATGCTCTTCAACGATCATCCTGCTCAGTGGCGACGCAGCGTGAAAAGCCGCCTCAAAATAAACGACCGGCGTCGCCTCTCGAGCAAGCATTTCCCGAAAATGTAGGCCACACTCTCAAACGCTCGCGTAGGAGTGCGCATGCGCGCAGTTTACTGTCTTTGCAGCCAGATGGTGCAGCATGCGTCGGAGGCTGTGCGCTCCGTTGTTCGCATTTCTTTTAATCCCCCCTGTACATACATACATACATACATACATACATACATACATACATACATACATACATACATACATACATACATACATACATACATACATACATACATACATACATACATACATACATACATACATACATACATACATACATACATACATACATACATACATACATACATACATACATACATACATACATACATACATACATACATACATACATACATACATACATACATACATACGTACATACATACATACATAGTACATACAACTTGATTTCACGATAAATTTCACTGTACATTTCGCTCCCGCAGAAGTGCAAATTGCTTGTGGGCGGATCACGGCAGAATCAGGATTCTCACTCAGGGGTAATAATACAAGAGGCAACTCTTTTGTCGAAGACAAAACAAAAAGAAAACACCATATACACATAACATGATGCGCATTCCCACTCATAAAAGTTCACAAAACCTCCAATTTTTGAAGTTCACACACATGCTGATAGAGTCACAGACTATAAATTAATGAGACGTTAATTACGAGGAACTAATGAAACAAATAAAACTAATAAGTGGACAGAAGGAGCTGTTCGAAATAAATCACACTGCTTCTACCGGATAACAAAGTGTCAGCGACACTCCATTACTTTACATAATTTAAGTATGTTGAATTTTAGGTTTCGCCTTATTAATTGAGCATAACTTTTCTTTCTCGTAGAAACTATCTACCGCCTCGTCATCGTAGATATATCTGCTCGGTGCGTAAGCTTGTACTATCTTTAATCTGCATTGCTTGTTCATCATGGTCACAACGACTCCGACCCTTTCGTTAATACTGAAGAATTCCTTTTCGTTCTCTGTTATCTCACTGTGGATTAAAAATCCCATCCCATGTTCTTTCTTTTCGTGAGGTCCTCGGTAGAATAGAATATGCCCATTACTCAACTCCATGAGGCAATCTCCCTTTTCTTCCAACCTCACTTATCCCTATGATATCCCACTTAATGTTCGAGAGCTCCTCTGGTTGTCCGCGAACCAGATAGCAAGCATGTATCGTTCTTTCTGAGATAATCACTTTGCGGTGCTTGTCGATTGAATGAAATCCGTGAATAAAGTGGTTCGAAGCGCATTAGCGAACAATGGCTGAGCTCTGGTTCTTGGATGGCTCGACAGAGATGCCATGACACGCTTACAATGCCGGGGGTTTCAGACAACGCCGCAAGGTGACGTAACGCGATTTTAGAGGGGACAGTCTTTTGGGCTACCTAAATGCGAGAATTTTAGTCTGTCTGTCTGTCTGTCTGTCTGTCTGTCTGTCTGTCTGTCTGTCTGTCTGTCTGTCTGTCTGTCTGTCTGTCTGTCTGTCTGTCTGTCTGTCTGTCTGTCTGTCTGTCTGTCTGTCTGTCTGTCTGTCTGTCTGTCTGTCTGTCTGTCTGTCTGTCTGTCTGTCTGTCTGTCTGTCTGTCTGTCTGTCTGTCTGTCTGTCTGTCTGTCTGTCTGTCTGTCTGTCTGTCTGTCTGTCTGTCTGTCTGTCTGTCTGTCTGTCTGTCTGTCTGTCTGTCTGTCTGTCTGTCTGTCTGTCTGTCTGTCTGTCTGTCCTTCGATTCAGCCTTCTGGCCAAAAGTTGAAACAAATCGGCAAAAAAATTTATATAGGCAGAGTCGTTCGAAACTCCTGAAGCTGCTGGCGCAAGTCATATGTGTCCCCATAATTTAGCGCAAAGGAAACCTCGGCCACATTCGTGCAAAATGTTAGTACTTAGTTAAGAATATATGTTGAGTTAAAGGGAAGGTGAAGCGGTTTTAGAATTAAAAGAAAAGTTGACTAGTAGCAAGTACACATTGAATAGTTCCCGTGTACGAAATATTTTCGCAATACATCCAATAGAAGCGGCGCAATGCGCAAACAAAAATGGCCCGATGCCCCGCCCCATCTCGCCGCGCGATGCCGGAAGACCGAAGAGCGCGGGCGAAAGTCGGCTGAAAAACGTCATAACTGGACTTCCGGCCGGATCAGCCGCCTCTGCCATGCTCTTTTCGCCGTGTTTCCTTGTGAATGATACTTGTCGTTGTTGGGGTCGATAGCACTTATATGTACAATTTTCGTGTTCAAAAAGTATGCACGAACGCCAAACGAAGCATACGTTACCATGCCGTATTCCTAAGCAGGATAATGCACGCCGGGATGTTTGATAACATACGGAAGCGGCAACCGAGATGGCTGTGCTTGATGGCAGAGAATATACTACACTACGTTAGATACTTTGAAAAACACTCGAATGCGTTTTTTTTTTTTTTTGATGCGACGGACGTGAATCTTCACATTAGCTTGTAGATTTAGGAAGGATGGGGAATACTGCTGTACTTTGACCGGGGGTGTTTCGTTCCGTTCCAGAAACAAAGACACATTTGTTCAGGAGATACCTGTTTCGTTAAACGCGTCGGTTTTCTTTCCCTATGGGCTTACAACAGTGTTCAAAAACCCAATTTCTGGCGAAACTAAAACAAGGGGCCAATCCTGATAGAAGTTCTCTCCAGGTTAAAGGGCAAAATGTATTCCTACAAAGTAACAGAACCAAGACCACCACATTACTTATTTTGCAAGTATACATGCCACGATAAGGTAACATTTGTTTGGAATGAAAAAACACCGCTGCGAACTACCACCATGCTATAATTTGTGTTGACTGCGGGGGCCTAATTCTTTGCCCAAGATTCCGTGTGCCTGCATATTATGACCTGGAAAGCACTTTTTGCCGCTGAACCTCAAATGTGCGCCAATAATAGTCGTTGATATATATTACGACGAGACTAAAAAAATTAGGAGCGAAGAGTAAATATATACTGCCTTTGTCCGACTAGCGCGGTAAATGCTTAAATCTATAAATGCTGAAGCAGGCCAACTATTCATTATCCCAAACGTTTGGTGATTGTTACCTAAAGTAACGTAACTACAACGTAACTGCCTTGTCCGACTGGTGTGTTAATTATAACGAAGGGGCCGTAATATTGTAGCAGAATGCGCAACGCACACGCAAAAATCAAGGCCTACTAGAGCCGATAATGCTACGGAGGCACCAGTATGCTACAGTGTTTTCAGAATAAATGCATGTCAAGCAGTAACACGCCACTCATCGAAGTGCAGCTAGCGATTGCGGAGGCGCCTTAACGCCGCATCCCAAATGGCGCGCGCGCGTGTGGGTTTCTGTATGGGGATGAGTAATGGGGCTGGGGTGGGCGACAACGAGCAAAGGAAATTCGGAAGCAGAGTCCGCTTGTTGGTTTATGTGTGTACCGACAACATATGTCTCGCATATACGTTTACAGCGCATGGACGCTATTTTTTCGCGCAGTGCACACATACGTGCTTTTCGCTGGTAGATTGTTTATAAAACGCCGCTTAATCTTCGGCATAAATGGTTTCGTATATAGGAGCAAACAGTTCAGGCGGTACCTAATATTAACATAAGAAATAGAAACGCCCTATGCTGGTTGCCTAATTCATAAATATTTTTACGGAACCCTCTAGCCGACGCCACAGTCACTGCTTTGGGATTCTCAGTCGTGTAAAGCAAATTAAACTCCCAGATCATTGAACCAACAGCACGGGAAGTTATAAAATAAACTTGCAGTCATGTGTGAACAATAAACTGCAAGCTAAATTGCCGAAAAGGCAAGCGCCGCTGCCGTGCGATCGTTCCCAATGCTTCCGATAAGGCGCGCGGCCGAAAGGTGTCCTCCTTTGACGTCATGACGGGCGCAACCAATCAGGGGCGTCAAAAGACGAAAACCCGCGTCTTTCAAACGGGGCCGCGCGTTTTGCAAGATAAATGGCGGTTGGGCTCATGCACGCTAAAATTCAATGTGATATTCGGAGTCAGCGCGCAAAAACTATATAAACGTGCCTTTAACTCATTTTTTTTTTGGAAAGCGCTTCAGCTTCCCTTTAAGTTAAGAATATATGTTAAGATATACGTTAAGTTAAAAATATATGTGGAGTGTTAAGAATATATGTTGGGTTGGTTTTTACGATAGCAAGTGAAAAAACAACGCGTTACAAATGTTAGAAATTTGTTCAGAAAGGATGCAGCTCGTCCGCGATAAAAGCAAGCAGACAAATAACAGAGCTTCCACTCGTACTGTTCTAGGCGGAACAAGAAAGAAAAGACAAAGAGAAAGATGCGCGCTGTCGTGGCAGATGGCACGTAAGCAGTGCGAATGCTGGCAAACGGAATTCCATTAAGGAAACAAACCAAAAAAAAAAAAAAAAAAAAAACACTCCGTTCAGTTTATCACGAGAGCAGTGAGAGAGGGAGGGGAAGAACGTGAGGGGTGTTTAACGTTGCTAGATGGTAGCATCAGCGAACGGGCTACACGTGGCAGGGGTGGCAGACGACTATCGCCTTTCTGCGACATTTGCAGTGAAACAAGCGGATACACGGCCAATTTTTTCGCTCGCGGTCAGCGTCACCGACGATGCCAGATTTTCTGCGACATCAGGCCCGTGACTACGCGTACAAACAACCTTAACAACACAAAACCTTTCTTCATTACTTGCCTCCCGTTCTGCGAGGAAATCTGATATTGGAGCCATGGGCGTCCGGAAGGGGGGGCAAGGGGGGGCAACTGCCCCCCCTTGGAAGTTCGGATATTTTTATGCACTACAAAAAAAGTGCACAGCTTGGTTGGCTCATAATTAAAATAACTTTGCCCTGAAGGATGGAAGGGAGGAGAGAACGACACCGACGTTCTCTCCTTTGTCCCGTCCTTTAGCGCAAAGTTTTTTCAATGATGTACGTGAACCAACTAGCGCAACAATCCACGCTACTCAAATGATTAGCACACTCAGGTCCTAAGTATCCGTATGAAACGCCCTTCAGGACTGCGGTCAACATTGCACTTTAGACACTGACTAACATTGCCGGTCATGTGATGGCAGTGAAACAAACTGCCTGTGCTGGCTATTGAAGATAGCGAACAATTCTGAAAGGTTTGACGTTTTTTTTTTTTTGTTTTTATAAACTCTAGATTTATGCAGTCTTACCGCAAGAACTTCAGTTTTCGGAAAAAGTTGCAGCTATATCTTGCAAAAAATCTTCACCGCTACACCTAGTAGGGAGAGTGTACCATCCTCCCGTGCCGTCCCATCACTTTGTACACCCTTTCCTTCGAAATTGCGAAATGTCGGCAGCACTCAAGCCCCTAAACAAAACCTATAAATCAGCCCCTCAAAACGCTTGTACGCCTGTACTGCATTGAAAGCGAGGGAGGCGAGTAGTATCTTTATTGCGTGAGCCATTTCAACAGACTTCATTACACATGGCATCTCGCAATTTGTCCAGAAAAACCAGAGGCGTCTGCAGCTGCTATTCAAGGAAGATTGACGGAGCGCAGTTCTATCTATGTGAATGTATTGTACTGTGTGCTAGTAATCAGTTGGCGTGAGTCGGGAACCCTCATGCAGCGAGACTCTTTACAAAGTGACAGTAACTTTTCGCATTTTCTTTATTAACTTTATTTCTTTGTTAGGTAATAAAAGCCAATGTGTATCCTCCAGGTCTGGTTCTAATTCACTATTTGTACTTTTTGTAACCACAAATAGCGCCTTTTTGGTGCTATCCAACCGTACCCCCCCTCCCCCCCCTGCTAATGGATGCCCCCCTTGCAAAAAGTTCTGCGGACGCCCTTGATTGGAGCAGCAAGAATGTAGGATGTATCCAGGCCTCCAGGCCTCGAAACGTTTTTCTTCCAAAGTAATTGCCCGCAGCTGTCTCTTAAAAATGAAGCATCGTGGTCACTACAGGTGGCGCATGCAATCTATTGCAACCGCGGGGCCCTGATCGCCTTGCTGAGAACAGGCCTAGAATGTATAACAATCGTGAAAAGATTTTAACATTCAAGTCCGAGTCGCACTTGTTCTGCCAGGTCGTTATTGTCTGATGATGTTTCGGAATCGTACAGTCCTGGACAAATGAAATGCAAACACGGTAATATGGACCAGAACCCGCAAAATAGAAAAATACTGTTCGTGGAGGCCCAATAATATCACACTATTGGTATATTTGGAAAGCCACATTTCCAAACTTTGTTTTTGTAATTAGGCCACGCCTCATATTCACTTTCCTAAAAAGAAATTGCGCTATTTCTGTGTTTTGGTTCATATTTCCGTGTTACCATTTCATTTGTGCGTGGCTGTACCTGCTGCCGCTTTGTCTCGGTATACACTTACAAGTCTACACGATGAGGCGGGCACCGGTTGCTCGCACTTGAAATGACTGCGTGAACGTATCCGAAACCACATGTAGCTGCATAAAACCTCAGTGGCTTAATAACGAAACGTCAGAAGATATTGTTGCAAATGCGTTTTTGCCATAATATCCAGTCGTCGGGAAACAAATATTCAAAATAAGCTAAGTGGCCGCTTTTTATTATCTCTCTTGTTTCTCGATGGTGTGCTTGCGAACTGGAGTTGTTGCAGCACATGGTAATAGCCACCTACCATGTTGGCAATATTTTGACTATTGTGTTGACAATCTAAAAAAGTAAGAGCAAAAGTTTCTACGTCCAATGATTAGCGAAAAAAAGGACGCGCGCATCTAATACCCCTGTCACACGGCAGATCTAATGACATTTACAGCAAATGTCATTCGCTCTAAATGTCATTAATTCGGCGCTACACGAGAATACCGAATGACATTCAAGGGGAATTACATTTACCGGCTAACTGAGGTCCCGGACCTCAGTTACACGTCAGTTGGCGGCCGAATGAGTAGCCTCGACAGCAGTAGCGCGTCCCTAGACAGGAAAATTCAGTAACAAACCAAAGAATACTGTTTCTAAAAACTGTCAGTAAACTTATATTTTCTTTTTTTGTATTGTTGTTCTATTAAAGAAAGACGAGCAAGTACTAACAAAAAAGAAAATCTCGTCCCCAGTGCGCGCGCTACCCTAATCCGGATTTTTTGCAGACTTGTCTCAGCTTGTGATGTCTACTGATGTCACCTAAATCAGCGGTTTTCTTGTTTTTATTAAAAAAATATTCCTTTGTTACGTTTTTAAAAAAAATATTACGTGTGATAACATTCTATATGCGCTTGAAATGTAATTTTGCGGTTTTGCGAGCTCGCTAATCGTCACCGCTATCACAATCAAATGACATTTGTTCCGACGTGTAGACCCGCACGGCCGAGCCGAATGTCATTTACAGCTAATGTCAATTAGTTTGAATGACATTAGATTTGCCGTGTGTGTGTGGTTATAGAATTTGCTTGAAAAACCCAGAGGTTTTGGTTCACCATAACGCGCTCCACAAGTGTGTCACTGAAATAAACAGGGTATACTTTTCAAATTCGAGCCTAGCCTCAGAATACTATTTTCTTTCTCATCTCCCGTCTCCCTTTGCTGCCCCTCTGTCTTTGCCGTCCCCCACACTCCTGCACCAGCGAGCCTTCCGTTGCCCACCCTTCGGTGAGACAAACTACGCCTGCTGGTGAACTTTCCTTTTTTATTCTTAGTAACAAAAAATTCATTCATTCACCTCGGAAATGTAAGGGAAGGGGTCCCGGAATGTTACACAAAGCGTTAAGTTCGAAGTAGGATATGTTAAGCTTAATAAATGGCGGAATGGGCTGTGTTGGCCGCAGTGATTGGTCATTTAGGTGAGTTGCCGCGAAGCGCATCCACGATAACCTCTAACAGTGCCCAACTAATTTTCTCATACGTTGTTACACCCTCATAGGCAGTAATTTTCAACAAAGATGCAGAAATGGCACCGGTATCAAGACTTTTTCACCTTACTGTGGGGACCACAAAGAACGCAAATTACAGACCCGCGTCTATTAACCACGTTGGTGACCCAAACGAGCGAGTGTTCGACTTTTCCTGCAACGATACGACATTGCACAGACACCAGAGGAGAAATTTCGGCCTGACTCTTGGCTCTTGTTCGGGACTATACGAGGAAGTGAAATGAATCCGCAAAAAAAAAAAAAACTAAAAGAGAAAAAAGCTGGGCGCAAAGTCGTCAGTCGGAATAGGAAAGAACTGACGGCTATCTTGGAACGCAAAACAAGAAAACGAAAAGATGTCTGAGCGATTCCGTCGCGACCGACGCCCGTATACGGCGATAGAACGCGTAAAGTGGCCTTGTCTAACCGGCGACGGGCGTCGAGGCGTTCTTCGAAAGCGGACGCCAAGTCGGGTGTTTGCGGGACGTTCTCAGTTTACACTTAGTCATCTTTTTGCCAGAAGCTAGTTGACGCAAAAAGTGATTGCATAAGTACGGCGAAAAGTATAACATGAGTATGGACTTATCCTGTCTGGCTACGATAAAATTATTTATGATAAAAAAAGGCAGTAATGTAGCCGTTACGTCTGTTCCTTACCCCTTCCGCCATCTTGACGCCAGTTTTAAATTATGGACACATTTTGGGATGGATTCAGGGGCCGGATTCAAAAATTTTCAAGAATGCTGCGAATCGACGTAGCACCCTTTACTGAAGCAAAGGGCCGAAGGTCGGCGTGAAAAAGGGAGTTAGTTGAAGGAAGTTGCAGTAAAGTAGCGACGATGAGTCCGAGCTCAAGGCAGGCCACTGCTGCACGACGCATGCTATGCCACTCTCTAGAGGAGCCCTATTTGATGAAATAAATATTTGGTGATTGAGGTTTAATCTATGGCTTCGTGGGGGCAGGCAGTCAAGTAAAGTATAATAGCAGTACGAAACTTTATAGGAGTAAAACTTAGGGATAGGAAGCAACTGTCTAGGATTATGGAGTAAACTAGGCTGGAAGACATCCTATATTTTGATTGATTTATTGTAGGGTTTAACGCGCCGACGCAACGCAGGCGATGAGGCACGCCGTAGTGGAGAGCTTCGGATTAATTTTGCTTACCTGGGGATCTTTAACGTGCTCCGAAATCTCGTACACATGGGCGTTTTTGCTTTTCGCCTCCATCAGAAAAGCAGCCGCACGGCCGGGAATCGAACCCGCGTCCTCGTGCTCAGCAGCACAACGCCTTAGCCACTCAGCCACCGCGGCGGGTAAGACATCCTAGCTCAAATTAAAAGAAAGAAGTTAGAGTTGGGCTCGACGTGTCATGCGGATAACTGGCGACCGATTAACCAGAAGGGTAACGGAGGTGCTACCGAGTGGAGGGATGGAGGGATGAGAACAGGGAATTCGGAGTAAATTATATATTGGATTCGCACAGCGCAGGATAGGTGTAGTTGGGAAATAATTGGTTAGTGGGAGGGGCCTTCATCGGGCAGTTGGCATAAATTGGGAGATTTTGAATAACAATATACTGCATATAAGACAACGTCACATAGAAGGAAGGAATGAATTTATTTAGAAGAGGGAGGCCGAACGCCTCGTGCGGGGAAGAGGGGGAGGGGGAGGGGAAGTAAACCAGCGGGAGGATGGGGTTCAATCACAATGCGTGTCCGCCCCGCACACGGACCACTTGATTTAGGTCATTTTCCAAGACCTGCACGTCCAGCAAATGTCTACAGGGTCATTAAAGTTTCTTTCACATCGCTCGAAGGCGTTATCCATTCTTGAAGGGACGTGACGTGAGGAGGTCGACACCTACGGCCTTCCTCGAAGACTCCAGCACAGTCCTAGAGAAGGTGGTGTATGTAAGTCGGTCGGCATTGCACAGGGGGCAGGGAAGGGTAGGAGGGGGAACGGGTGTGGAGCCATCTGGTGTCTTTCTGTCGAAAGGCCGGTACCAGGTCCATCGGTCGCGGACGTCAGGAGTAACCGCTGTGCCGGAGCGGGCCTTGTGTAGAAGGACCTGGAGGCCTCACGGGATGTCCTCGGGGAATGGTGTTTCTTGTCTTGGGGTCGATTCCTTGAGGCGACGGTGTCGCTGCATTTTTCGTATACGGCCCTCTACGACTGGCTTATTGAGGGCAGGTTCGGGAAGCGGGACGGCCGTCGCATGAGAGTTCTGGGAGGTACGAAGTGACACAGATGCCATGCGATGGGCCGTCTCGTTCCCTGGGTTGGACTGGTGGCTGGTGGTCCATTCTATAAGAATTATGGTGTCATTTATTTCAGCGAGGCTGTCGATGGTTCTTCTAATGCATTGGAGATGTAGTCATGAGGATCTGGAGAGTGCATTTTGCTAATTGCCTCTGCATTGTCAGTATATATGACGACTTTGGAGTGATTGTGTTTTCTCTTGATGGACGGGAGATCCCTCCTTAGCAAGGCGGTGGCCAGTGGAGTAGCTTTAAGTTCTGCTGTGAGTGGATCGATTTCTGATTCCGTAGAGAACGCCAAGTACTCTGTCAAGCTCGGGTCATTCACGTGGTGTATGCCGCACGTAAATCGGTCAGATACTAAGACGGCGTCAGTGTAGATGGCATATTTCCCTGGTTCTAATAGGTGTTGGAAGCGAGATAGGGTGTTTCTTTGACGCTAGTGCCTTTTGCACTCTTTTGCCGACCTTGGTTTGTGATTCACCGGTTGTTTCCATTGTCAAGGCGGGTTTCGGGTCAAAGAAGGGTCTGCTGACGGGCCCAGTGTGAAAGATGACGGCCCTGAACGGTAAGTTCGCGACGGTCGGAATGGTTGTCGCGCGTTGCTTCTAGTGTTGCTTCAATCGGTGGCAGCGATGCAAAAGTATACAAGTCATTTAGCTTGGTGTGCCGAGGGAGTCCGGTGGTAACTCGAAGCAGTTTGTGATGTAAAGATTGAACTTTATTTAACTGTGTTTGCGTCAGGTCGAAGCAGGTCCCGGCATATGGTAGCCCGGAAATTAGAATGGCTCTACCGATGTTCCGGATAAGGGCGGTGCCTGCACCACCGAATTTTGGGCCGATTCTGTGGATAAGGTCGGCTGTAGCATCCCAGCCCTGTCGGACCGGCTTGAGCCATTCTTAGGCGTTGCCTTTAGGACTGATAGGAACGCCGAGAAGGCGTATCCAACCTTTCGAGGATAGCGGAATCGCTTGATTTTCAAAGTAAAGTTGGACTTTTTGCCTTACCTGTTCTTTGCCACCCAAAAGCATTAGAGTGGACTTTTCCGGTGGGGGATGCATTACTGCTGCCCGGATGACGTCTTCTAGCGCAAAAAGGGCTGCTTGAAGGTCTATGCACGCCTCCTCGGTGGTAGAATAATCGTCTCGCTCCGTCCACAGCATGATATCATCCGCATAGACGGTGAGGAACGCGCCACTGGGTTTATGTATACGTCAATTGCCACCTTTGTCATCCCCAAATTCCCAGTTGGTGGTGGTAAGTCGCCGCATGCCCTGCCGGAGTTGAGCCCGTTTTAGTCCAAACCAAATGGAATAGTGATCACTACCCCAAGGGTCTATTGCAACGTGCCAGTCATGGCCGAGGGGGCCGTCTGCCTAAGTCAATTCTGGGTTCGTGTCCCTTTGTTTCACTTGCAAACTGATTCTGGTTGGGGTAGCAATATTATTCTGTAGGTAGAAACCATACGCTTCCATGGTAACCTGCAGGTCGTTGCCTCGCGGGGAGTTTGTGGTGTAGTTCCAGGTGGTGTGCTTGGCGTTAAAATCCCCACCTATGATGATGTGGTCTGTTGGGTAGAGCATGCGCAACTCTCCTACCCACTTGAAGGACCCATTTGTGCCCTTGCTGGTTTCTAGGCGGTAGTATGCTGATACCAAGAGGTACGTCTTAAATTTTCTAGAGCCGGTGGCCAACTGTATGCGTGCTGTGATGACCTCCTGCACGCAGGTGCAGTATTTGCTGGTGTCGATGAGGGTGTATACTTGGTCGGAGCGAATGACCATCCCGTTCTGTCCCGCAGGCTTTTCTGTTGCCTAATGTGTAATCGTGGGAAGAAAGTGGCTAATGTATCCAGGGATGTGAAAGCTGGCTGTTCGAGTCTCCTGCTGAAGAATGGCGATGGGGCGTTTCGCGTAGGTCAATTGTTCCGTAAGCCGAGTTTTCAAGTCTGTTCCGTTTGATGTGAGGCTGCGGCAATTCCATTGTAAAATGGTTGGGTAATTACGTCCCATTTCGGGTGGGTATGGAGCGGATCGATTTGGAGCGATGAGTGGAAGGGGCCTTTCCTTGATTCGGGGTTTAATGCAGAGGTACTAGCGATTCCATTCGCTCCTGAAGGGCCGTGATCATGGTGTTGAGGTTGCTGATTGCTCCAGCGATGTCATTAACCTTCGTTTCGATGCTGTTTATTCTCGTTTGGTAGGCTTCCGTTTCGGTGCGGTGCACCTGCGTACTGTTATCGAGTTTCGCGTTCAGGGTTTGCATTTCTTTGTGAGTTTCCTTCGAAATTTCGTTGAGAACTTGCGCTTTAATTTGAAGGATATCTGATTTCGTAGCTAAGGTTAACTGTTAAGTTGGCGCTGACGAGTGCGTACGAGAACGCTGTTTGGAGTTTTCACGCCGGTATCCTGGTGGAAAGACGATTCTCACCTGGCGGTTGCGTTAAAGGTTAATTTCCGTCGTGAGTGATGTCATTTCCTGCCTCGCAGTTTCTAATGTCTTTTGCAGGTCGCCAATCATACGGGTCAGCTCTTGGAGGCGTCTTTCCTTGTCGCGTAGTCACGACGTAACTGGCTGCTGGTCAGAGATGACGTGGGACCTTGTTTGGAGGCATTTACGTCCATGCCTGACCAGTTCTTGGCAGTGTTTGCTGTATCCTCGCGGGTTTTGCTTCGGGATAGCGAAGGTGACCAGGAACGCGAGCGGCTCCTGGCTCTGGTGGCGCGTCGGTCGGATGATTGTTTTGTTGTTTTCGGCTTTCTCCGGTTTGGGCAGCAATTACTAGTGGCCAGGTGGCCTGTTTCTTTGTATGCGGAGCAGTAGCAAGCGTTTTTGCCGATTTCGTTCTCTTTCAAGGCATGCACTATGCCGCATTCCTGACATACTTCTTTGTTAGGGCAGTGGTGCACCATATGCCCTTCCTGATGACATTTCACACATGCCAGTGTCACGGGAAGGATCGCGTAGTGAAATCTCACGGTACGAGGGTATTTGCGGAATTAAACGTGATCAGAGCCTCGCTGCTGCGTGCGAGCCTTCTGACGTCTAATATCTCGACCAGCTCGTTGTGAAGGCAGGACTTCAGTTGCTCATTCGTTTCGTTCGGCGAAATGCTTATTACTCCTTTACTCGTCGAGCTGTTATGGCTGAGGCGGGTCATTTCCACAGAAACGTGCTTTGGGTTCAGATCTTGTGTCACGGTTAGGCGGGTCATAGTGCAGAGCCGATTGGCTTGCTCTTCGTCGTACACTGTAATCAGAATAGAGTTTGCCTTCACGTTTTTGCGCAGCGAGATCACATCGAGATATCTGGGCTTGGTGATCGTTCGTTCAAGGATCTTGTGTAGTGTAAGGTTCGATATATCGGTTACAGCCGTACCGTCGGTAGTGCGAAGGAGCACTTGGTAACGGGGCAGACTCACTCGTTCCTGTTGCGTGGTTTCAGCCTGAGTGGCAGCCTTTAACAAAAATGGAGGTAACAAACAGTTTGGTGATGAATGGGTGATATACGGTGCAAATATTACGAAAAATGTTTAAATGCGGCCCTTGATTTTTACTCGCTAAAGCGGTCTTCGGTCAAAACGACGAAAGAAATCTTGTTTTCTCGAGGTGACATTGTTGAAATATAATTTTACAAGTTGTCCGGAACTTCATACGTGGTATATATATATATATATATATATATATATTTATATATATATATATATATATATATATATATATATATATATGTATAAAAAATTGTTCCCAAAATGGAACAGGCTGGTCCTGCAGCCGGAATGTCGCAGAAATAAATGTGGTTATGTTTTTCCTGATGACTTCAATACAATATAATATTCAGCGGCCGAGCGATTTCCGCTTTCGAATTATTTCGAAAAGCGGAAGTAAAAAAAGAGATAAGAGAAAGAGGAGACCGGGAGAAAAGGAGCATGAATCCGAAGAGAATGATTCAGCATCAACGTTGCTAAGACGTGCACATGTGACATCTTTCTGCGCTGCGGTGATTACTATATGCTGCTGCCAGGCATAGGCCTAACGAGGGCAACCGTGGTGCTCCAGTGACGGCACTTGAAAGGCTAGGGACGCAGTGGCAACAACCCATTCACGTGAAAGGCCCACATGAGCACGTGATTTGCTTCTTTCGTCGCAAACACGCCTGTTTTAGACGGCGGCATCATGCGGTGCTGTCCTTGCGTGTCTTTCTGGTGTGCAAAAGCCTCGTGTCCGTACATCGTCGCCGTGTTCGATTCTGCGAAGTCAATAACAGAGTGACAGTCAGCACGCGGAAAAACTCGTGTTAGGCAACTATCGCCAGACAGTTTCGGGCCCTTTCCTCCTACCTCCCCCCCCCCCCCCCCCTCAAAGCCTCATCGCATCGCATCGCATCGCAACTACTTAATTTCTGGCTCTCCCATGGAACGGCGTCCATTATCCTTCAGCGGTGTGGTGTGACAAGGCCAAAAACCTGACGGCAAATATGAGGCCAAACATCGCTGTTGTTCTTAAGCGCATTTTACAGCTTTCACAGCATCATTTATGCTTACGCGACGTCGGCGTTCTAGTTCTCATACTTCCGCCAACGTCCGTGCTCCTATATTGCAGCCAACAGAGAATTGTTGCTTTTGGATGAAAATAAACTCGTGAAAAAAGCCTTTTCTTAGAAAGCTCTACCAACCAGAAATCATAAAAGAAGCAGAATAAGAGATCTGAACCGGGTACAAAGAAGATGTAGGGAAAATGTAAGGATCGAGATTACGAAAGAAAAATGAAGTCGGCCTTTATTCGACAATTTCATCCACCGCTAGCCACTGATCAAGCAAAAGAGAAAGGAAGCGAGCGAACGTCAGCAAAGAAACGAGCGAGCAAGCGATCCAGCTTTCTTTGCGTGTGACGGGCCGCTTTAATTTTCGGTCAATTTCCCGCGCAGTGCTCCTGTGTGCGTAAGCGGGGGGAAACGTGGGAATTTTTTTTGTTCTACACTAGAGGGCTGCATGTTAAATTCACCAATAGTTTGTTCTATATGTTGTTGGGCAGTCAATCACCCACAAGCGTATACGTGGCCTGTGGTATATTGTTCTGGGTAATTTTTTTTTTCTCGGGATATCAGATGGTTCCTCTCTCTTACCTATCAAATAGTTGTTTTTTTGCCATTCATTTGTGGAAAATTGAACCAACCATGATAGTTATGCCTTTGCTTCCCGCACTTCCTAACAGATCCTGAAGTTTGTGTTCGTAGTTGCACTTATACAGGAACAAGATTCTCGCTCTACCCACTCATTTTGCTTTCCAGTTCCGAGCGAATAGCTTGTGGAATTGCATTCCCAGTAGGGATAAACTCTTTTCTTTTGTCTATGTTAAAACACTTAGCAAAATCTGAAGAATGGAAGGCTCCTGCTAAAGCATTTTATGCTGAAAATGCGATTCTCAGAAAGCATTTTTCTTATAAAACAGTGAAAGAGTAACGACGCGCCCGTGGCATGTAAACGTACTGCTCAGGGATAGAACTGACACTTGACCTTTAATTCGAAAACTCGTCGAATTCGACAACGGAGCATTCAGCCAAGCAATGTAGTAAGCTCCTGTATAGAGCCCGCCTAGAGACCGCGTCTTAATCGAAGGCTGGATTAGGACACACAGGAAACAAGCCGCCTCGCTCTGAGAACGCTGGCCCTAAATTGTTGCAGAAAGCGTTTTTATTTAAACCAACTTGGAAACATGTACTCGGTGAAGTTCTTCGCCAACTTCTTCCGCAGCTGTGGTTTAGATGTTGGTTTTGGGGCCGTTTCAACGCAAGAGCTTTTCTTGGCTAGGTTAAAAAAAACTTGCACCCAATTTTCGAAAGCAAAGTGCCTCACAAAAGTTGTGTACGGAAAGCTCGTGACCAGTTTTACAGAACTGACGCCGGCGCAAACACCTGCCTGAGCCGCACTCGGCAGGTGCATTATACAGTTGGCTGAAACAGGTCTTGTAGCTAGTGCACCAGAAATAACACGCCTCCGATACCGCACACATCGGAAGTAGAACACAACAACGGGTCAAAGACATTGCATCTACACTCTAAGTAAAAAAGGTAGAAAATGGGAGGAAAATGCGGTTTTTCTCCCCCCGGCCAGAGAGTTTCTCCCTTTACCTCAATACACGTAGCGCCCTCTGCATGGCCTCTACGAAAGACGGGCACGGGGGGAGCATACATTCTCCCCTGTCGTCTGCGATCTGCCGTCGGCACTGACGCCGATAACGAAACCATTGTTCGTTGCACAGTGGCTTTCGCCGATAGGACGTACATGATGACTCTGTGCAACATCGCCCCTGCAGTGTGGTGCTTCCTTGTCCTCTCACAGCCTTCTTTTTATCACCATGTGCTCGCCACGCAAACGCACGGTTGTCCAGTCGTGTGTTTCTCGGACATTCTGTGGTAGCCGCTGCATGCTCGCTGGGTGCGACTCGCCTGCGCCCAGTTCAACGTTACTACCGCATTTGTGGGCGCTTTCTACTCAGCGATGATACTAAACTGCCCCTTTCTTCATCAACGAGCATGGACAGCAGAATATGTATGCGAGTCAGTAATATTAACTCTATGATTTATGCATCAGTTACCAATCGGCGGTGAGCGCGACCACGGGCGGCGCTGCGAAGCGCGCCTCCGTGACCTCGGCTTAGGGATCTTCGCATTTGTCGTCTGCTGCACTCTGGCTCTCTCTCCCTGCTGTTTGTTTGCGCTCGGTTGACGTCTGATGCTTGTCCGCACCAGATATTGCGTGTGCGCGACTTTATAATAATAAAAGAATTAAAATCTCATACACTAGCTGAAGGCGTGACTTAACGTATAGTTTTCGATACTGCTACGGAAGAAACATTGCCGGCGTCGCCCCATTCTTTGCGAACCCGGTTTTGTGCGCAGGGCGAAGAGTCGGAGCTAGGCGTCGGCTTCTGTTGTAAGTAATATTTCGAGCAAAAGGGAACAGCCAGCTGCTAGTAACCGACAATAGCGAAAATGCAAGACCAAACCAAATTCCAGGCCTTCGCGGCTGTCGGCTTTGGCAGAAGGCATTACGATGCCCGGTAATCGTATGTAAGGAAAAGCAGTTTTTGAAACCTTGCCGAACGCTCGAAAGTATTGTATCACATCACTTCACGTTGTCATGGCATGAAAGTATGCCGACATGCACTATGGGCCGCAAAAACTGTAGGTTCAGTCCCAAGTAACCCACTGCGTGTTCAGGCACGTGCTGGGTTTATACAGGCTTCTAACAAGTATGGAGGACTATTGAGCAAAATGAGCCACGTCTACGGTAAAAATGCAGTAACACTATGTTTGTTCAGACCTGGAGGGGTATCTGGGTATGTTTCCCAAAGCCATATCTTCCAAATATTTAGATATGCGTTACAGGAAAGCTGCACTCGAGGGGAGGGGGAGGAGGAAGGGAAAACTTTTAGATGCGACGCTGAGAGGAGCATCTCTTGCCGGCGGCCCTGTCCTGCGTGCGTCCGTAGTCCGCATCCGCACAGCTGCGTCTCTCCTCCGCTCGCCTCCTCTCCTCTCTCCGATACCGAACACTCTCTCCCAACATCTGCGGTCGCGCTGCGCGCGGCTGCACACTGTGCGCATGTGCAGTACTCTCTCTCTCCGCGGTCTCCTCTCCTTCGGGCGCTCCCCCCGGTCTCAGTCGACGGTCGTCCGCGCTTGCGCTTGCGCTTGCTCTCTTGCCGTACCCGACGATTGCTTGATGCGACCGTACCTCCTAAACAACGCCTAAACGACTTTCATTTGCATGTATGCATGGTCAAAAGTGAAAATTACGCCCACCTCCCCTCGCGGGAACCCAACGATGTGATGGAAACGCAATGGACGTTCACTACGCGTTTCACGCAATTCGACTAATCGACCCAACGGAAACGCCAATTGAACCCCCTTCAGCGTCGCATCACACCAGGGTTCCCGCGAGGGGAGGTGGGCGTAATTTTATTTAACCGTAAAATCGAGATGATTAGTGGGCCGGGTCCTCAGTCCAGGACAAGAGAGTAAGAATAATTTTGTTCTTTACGCCTGGAAATAAAATTTAGAAAGCAATAAAAACTGCTTGGAAATATTCATCGGTTTTGTTTCTTGTTCATATGCACGTATGCTATTTATTGCGTTTGTTAGCGACTATATCAAGCCTTCAACACCGTAATCATGTCGTAACTGCTCAGGTTCAGAGTCAGTTCGTTATGGTAACGACGGTTCTGATAGAAACTCGTAGCACAAAAGCCGTCTTCGAGTACTCTGAACAAGGTTGTCTGAGGAGCGACCGTGGCGGCGTAGCACAAACCTTCTGAGTGTATTTGCATGTGAATTAACAATGCACGCTGCGGAGATGCACCTTCTTGCACGAAGCCATAATGAAAGCCAACTTGTGAAAAAGGGAATGTATGCCACAGAGACTGAACAGAATATTCACAAGACCGTTAGCGTCCCAAACATCCCCAAACCTACTAATAAGACGTTTGTGACGGTGCAGAAAAATTAATGCGTTGGGCACAGAAAAAAAAAAACGCCTTCATCTTATACAAGTCAACAACAACGAAAGAAACAGAAGCCAGCCGCCTTATTTCCTGCTGTGCGATGCGCGTGCACGGGCCCGCTGCTTGGCACGTATAGCATTGGACTGTTGAGTCTTCATAAGAGCATCTCAAAAATACTGTAGTGAAGCCTACGCCTTTTGAATACTTATCGTGGAGCTCTGAGCGCTGAACTTCGCGAATAAGCTAGAGAGGACGAGTTACACACGGTCTTCTGACCGATGCTCTGAAGAAAGTTGTTGTCTCTCTCTTCGTGTGTTGCAAACTTGTGAGGGATACAGCTTGGAATTATTCAGATGTGTCAGAAGCCGTCAAAAATTACTGAATTACTAGAAATACGCTTTTAAATGCACTAAAGCATCAAAGCGGGGGATTTATAGCGCAGGCACTGCTGCCTCACTCAAGAAGAGTGTAGCAGACGACAGCGGCGTGAGTCCCTAAGCCGACGTCATAGCCAGGGGGCGCCACTCAAACATCTCACCGCCAATAACAAAAGGCCCCTTTCAGTAGCATTTCGGCCGGCCATAGAGATAATATACTGACTCTAGAGGGAAAGCGCGCCGCTGAGCCAATGCATTGGAACCGTACGAGACACAGTGGCAGACATGATACAATGATTTGAAGGTTTCCAGCTGAGCTTTTGCTCACTAAAAACGGCGAAAGCGACCGGTTGTAATCTGGCAACGTGCTACTGTGGCGTTTCCGCATCCGGCTAGCGAAGCATGCCGGGAATAATTGTAACATGGCGGACCGCTGGCCAGGCGGATTTTGAGTAGGCGGCGTCGCCAACATTGCGTAGTTTATCTCCTGTGGATAGGTAACCGACGTGTTTGCGGTTTATCGTGTGAATTATATGTACTGAGTCTATTTGAGCAAGATGTGGCAACGCTCACACAACACTTGCGCGCAAGCTCGAATGCGACTGATCGCATGCGCGAGGACGCCAAGGAATCAGCTGATCCGTACTGGGGCGCACAGAAAAATGAATCTCCGTCATGATCTCCGTGCATTTTTGCGCTGTGGCGCTTTATTTGCCATTATGTGACAATTTGCGAGTCGCTCAATGCTTTTCAAACGAAATAAAGTGAACTGTGGCTTTAGCTGAATGTAAAACCTTTATTGACACACACACAAAAAGAAACGTTACCGCATGGGTCAACGCTGATATTGCCGGTGAGTCACGGCTCTTTGAAGCACTGGAACGAAACAGCGCGGTCGATCGCAGGCCAACGGAGTGGCAGAATGCATGCCCAGGGAGTATGCGGGAGTATGCGAAATAGTCAGTGACCTGTCCCGTTTGTTTTTTTTTTTTTTTCTGTCTGTATTCGTCAAGTTCTAGCTGCTTTCCACCACTTCAAAGGGAAAGCTTGCGGGACTGAATGGGCAGTATTGAATGGGCAGTAATTTGCCGCACAGAGCGCGCGAGGAGAGAACATTGACTTATTGACTTATTGTGAATGATTAAAAAAGCAACCGCATTTCGTTACCTATTTTTTCGTTCTACCTTCACGAACGTTTGCGCGAAAGTTCGAAGCACGGACCATCATCTTTGTCAGTGTAGTCTCGATGCCTTCCGAGGGGAAAAGACAGCTTTCATTGTACGGGCCTGGGAATTTATGGATTTTGGCAACGATGCTGTCATATCTAAACATTAAACACCATGCCTCGGTATGCTGCCACCTGGCCCTTACATTTCGACCCCATCTTGTAGTGTTGCCTTGCCATTGGTCGGGGCCCATAAATATCTTATTGTGCGACCTTCGTCCTGAGGTTAGCCAGACCTGCATGGACGCAATTCTTCTGAACTATTATTGCCCACTCCCCGTGGAGCTGAAATGACGTCTGTTGTAAATCCGTGTGACTGGAAGCTGGGGATGCTACCTTCAAAAGCCTCTTGCAACGGCAACAGTGAAGATTCTTACTATAGTTCATCTCACAAGCTAGCTGCAGCACTGTGGAGGCTACATTGTTGTCCCCCTCAGGGCGCTAACTCACCGCGAAGGAAGCGACAAAAGGCGCCGGGGCCGTGCGGTGCCACTTGCCGAGAGGGAAGAAGGGAGTGTCCTTTCAGGACCCCCTTCACGGCGGATTAGGCGCCCTCAGTGGGCGCACTATTGATAACAATGTAGCCTCCATAGTGCTGCAGCTAGCTTGTGAGATGAACTATAGGTTGGTTCTAGAAAGCTGAACCCAAGGCCGGTCATGCTTGGCTTAAAATACCTTTATAAAAATTTAGACACAAAAAGAATTTTGGATACCCACTCATAGGTGGAACTCTGATTTCCTTAGTAACAACCCTACCAAAAAACACCATATATGGGGTCTGTATACTAATTTTTATGTATTTCTCACCGTTTGGAATAATAAAAAACAACAATTCAATTGAATTCAATTATGGGGCCCATATATATGGCATTATTGGATATGGGTATATGGTGATATGGGGGGAAACATATAGGGCTTCTTTCATATAGGGATTTCGTATGGTGTCACAGACCCGTATATTTTACATCCCCATATAAAAAGCTCAAATAACTTTTGTTTCGCTTGTTTACACGTGTGAACACAAATATTTGCTGTGGTGAATGTCCTAGCCGCGTTTTCCGGCTTCTCTTTGCAAGGAGACAGTGGGGTTTCTGCTTTGTAAGGCATTTATTGCCACAAAAACACTGTACAAAACACACAAAAAACTGTACAACACAAAACTGTACACACAACTGTACACACAAAAACAGTACAAAACACTGCACAAAAACACAAAAAAAAACTGTACAAAAACACACATGCAGAGCTGAATGATGAAAAAATTTAATGCAGAGATGCGCTTTCATTTCAAGCCTTTACGCATCTCTGCAATAAACCAGTTCATCTTCAAGCGTCGGGTTTTTGGCGGCACGTCGGTGTCCACTTGACCTATGAAGTGGTCGAATGCACCTGAAAGTGTACCATGTTCACATTAATTTGGTAAGCTTAATTGCAATGAGGTGAAAACTGGTTAATATGCACTTTGCAAAAACAAGTATCCCAGCAAAGACACTCACTACCAACGGCGTGCAGCTGGGGTCGCTTAGGAATTACTACAGACGCTAAGCGGACACTACAATGTGCGCACGTGCGCGCCGGTCGGCTAACGCACAGCGTTAACTAGACCGGTGACAACCAAACAAAAAACATTACACCATGGGGTAATACAGAGACACAGGGGCTTACATCCTAACACTATGCAACACAACAACAACAACAACAAAAAAGAAAAAAAAAACCTAGCAGCTAGGTCCGATCAAAAGTTTGGCGCAACACAGGGAAAACCAGTACGAGGCATACGTCTTAACGCTAGACGTGGCTATGGGTTACCGCGAGTCCAAGGACGGAAAGTCACGGCGAAGTCGAATCGGCTTCGCCGGGAAGCCGCTTACGTTTTTCGGGGATCCGGTGTGCGAGGTCTGGTCGGCCTTGATACCCACGACGACGAGGCGAACTCCTTCCCGTAGAGGAGGCGGTGGTCGTCCCGCCGTGGGCCTAACGACGGACTTCGCTAAAACCGCGCCACCGCCGGACCCTTCCCAGCGTCTTGCACCTTGAAAAATCTCCAGCCGACTGCCCCTAGCCCCCGCTGAGCAGCTCGCACCCCGATAAACTTCGCCCGATCTCCCGCGGCGGTGCCGCACCTTTGTCCCCCTTGTCCGGCACCTTTGTTTCCCTCTCTCCCTGGGCCCCGCGACTCCACCGCGTGCGCGTGCCCTCTTCGGAGCAGCGCCAACGATAGGCAGGAGAAAGAAACAAACAAACAAACGCGGGAAAAGCGGACGGGGTGACTCAGGTCCCGAAGCGCGACGAAAAATGGCCGCCCCCCGCTGAGGAAGCCGTCATGTTTGTGACAGGGACAGGCCGTTTGTGACAGGGAATCATTTGGGTACGGTGCACATATTTAATGCGCTGTTTGCGATATCATTATGAGAGTGAACACAAATAAATGTATACTTTTAGTCCAAAATTAATGCCCATGTAGCACATGAATTTTAATTTGTGTTAAAACATTTGCATCCTTACGGGCCCGATCTGCAACAGTGTGGTAACAACGTGGGTCTGTGTATAGCTTCATATCACTCACAGAAAGTTCCACAGAAAGCTGCATGGTGCCCCGTATACCCCCACATGATTTCGTGAACCACATATAACCCTGAATGGTGGTTGAAACAAGCCCGTATAATTCGTATAGAGATCGATCCCTTATGGGACCGTATAATATATGCCCGTAAGAATCCATATAGAGATTTCATATGGGCCCATAAGAATTCATATGGGGTTAGACTTATTATGGGTCCGTATCATATGTGCCCGTACGATGCCATATGGGAATCTAATATGGGCCCATAAGAATTCATATGTGGTTAGACTTCTTATGGGTCCGTATCATATGGGCCCATAAAAATTCATATGGGTCCCTATATGAATTCTTACGGGCCCATATGAATTTTATGGGGCCCATATAAAAATCATAAGGGTTTTTTCGATAGGGAAACCCCGAGCCGATACCTGGTTCAAAATAAGCAGGTATGCCTACCAAGTATCGAACAAAACGAGATCACAAAACCCAGTCTGATATCACCTTACTAAAGCCATCTCGCACATATAAACCATCAGAACACGTTTTTATGCGATAAGACTTGTGCTCCTCTCCAACCCTAAAAAATGCAGCAGGCCTATGCATTTTTATTGTAACATGCCTGCAGATTACTGAATGTCTCACGCGAAATTTTGCTAGGAAAAATATCTTCTTTGGTTGACATTCACATTCACGCTTCCTTAGACTCCAAAAAACTTCCTTGGTTTTTTTTCGACATAATATCCTGAAGTGGCCAATCAAGTTTTACAAATTACAGAGCGAAGAAAATGGTGTCCATGGTCTGACATCAAATGATGAACAACGTGACGCCTCCATTGCGTAAAGGCCAAGCACAGGTGACTTTGTCATGTGTTCTCCGTGAAAAACGTTAGGCCTACTTTCCGCCTTGCTTGCAATGATTGATCATTTGTGGGCGCCGGGGTGAGGAGAACTGGCGGGTTGTTTTCAGAACGCTCTTAACCGGAAAAGAATGAATGGGGGGGGAAGAAGGGGTTTAAGTGACTCATTTTAAGTGACTCATAGTTTAAAGTGAGCATTTAGCGGGGCCGAATGTAAAACACGTGTTTAGGTATGTAGACAACTACATCATAGTTTTAAATTGTAAAACGGTTAACTTTGACGAATCAGTTTCCCGTGTTTTGGCGATTTTCAACGGCTGTCTGACGCCCTTGGAATTAACGCACGAGGTTTCAGGGAACGGTTCGCTCATGTTTTTTGATATGATGTTTAATTTTACTCAAGAACATGTGTTTTGGGTGTACGAGTCGCGTGCATCAAAACCGCTGCTTCCTTATTCCTCCAACCACACGAAACTGGTAAAAGGGGGCATTGTCAATTCGTGTCCAAAAAATTCGTTTTTGAAGGGATGTGTACCTACAGCAGAAAAAAGCTTCATGGCTCTAATTAACCGCTTGTTGTCTCCTGGGTACACGCAACATTTGCTGACAACAGTGGCTCGTGACCTATTGAAAGAGTTAAAACGTGGTGACGAGGACTTCCCGGAGATAAGGCGAAGGAAGGAAACAATTGTGGCGGTTCCTTATATACACAGGGTTGCGCATAATCTCAAAAAGATTGGCATGGGCGCAGGTGTTGAAGTAGTTTTCTCCGCCCCTAAAAAGCTTTCGAAGCTATGTCCGATGGAAAATGGCGGTTTAAGAGAAAAAGTGGGCTGCTCAAAGAAACACAGGGAACAATTTGTTCAATGTGATGGAGGGTTTTTTTATTCGCTCCCCTTGGATTGCAGAAAAACATATATAGGCCAGACGGGTAGATGCTTTAACGACAGGCTGAGGGAGCATAAAAACCTCTTAGGAAAGGCGGTTGTTTCGGGCAACCTAGCTGCGCACTGCAAAGATTGTGCCTGCGTTCCGCTGTTCGGGGAGTGCTCAGTGATTTCTAGACAAAAGGACAGGCATACGCGAGAGGTTATCCAGGCACTCGAGATTGACCGTCTTGATGAAAACTGCGTCAGCATGCTGTATGTTGTGCTCTCAGAAAAAGGCAAATAGTATTTGGAGCAACGAGCGTAGAAGGCAGGGCGCGAGATACGTGTTTACGTCGTATTTATTGAACCTTGTTATTGGATGTGTCTTGATTTATCTGTCTCTGATGGCGAAATAAAAAAAAATCAGTTCTAGTTCAGCGTTTGTCCTGTCTTCTCTTCCGTGTGCGTCGTCGTCTTTGTGCGCTGTTAACCCCTTGATGATGCAGAGAAAGAGGCAGAGACTAAACTTAATTTAGCGACTCAAGTCCGAGCCGAGATATTATTATGCGCCTTCAGAGAAAGGGGGTGTTGCACGGTCCTCTGGTGGTGGCAGGCTTGGCGGAGGTGCACAGAGTGCTTCGATGGGGGGCTGCGAACAGAAATACACCAGAATAATTCCGCCTAGTTCAAATTACCGGAACCACTACACTATAGGATGAGAAAATTACCATCTGGGATTCGACAAGTGTGGTTCATACTTATAGTCTTTCAATGTTATTTTGCATTGTGGGATGGTGCATCTCACACTGTAAGTTCACTCATATACGGCTTTTTTCTCTCTGATATGCGCAAATCCCTGTGTGCTCGTAAGAATGCTTGCTTCAGTCACAAATAGCGATTGACATTCGGTTGTTAAGTTGCTTTTCTCTTATTTGTACATCCGACTGATTTATCTGTTCCTTGTAGAAACAAGCACCCCTAAAGATTAACAATGTTAGAAAGAGTGGACGGCTTCTATCCATTATCCCTTGTCCTTCGCCTATCACCAAGCATGTTTGTTAGAAGCATTTTTGAAAAACAGACAATCAGACCACGCGGCACAAAACCAATAAAAGGCCTCGAGCACGGAGGAAGACAAATATCTCAATTCGGGGCCTCAAAGCCATCTTATAGTAATAAACCTACCCTTGCTGTACTGACCTTTGAAGAACATTTGTTAATTTGTGTCTAAGGAAATTTTGTGACTTTTCTAACGTCCACTACGGCTCAGCAAAGCGAAATTACTAAACCCATTGTTCTTGCGCAATCAGCATCTTTCTTACAACTTCATTCAGTGCTAGCACACCGAAGGAATGCTTGCCCATGGTGGAGTACGGGACTCCCCTTGGAGAAAGCGAAATCATTTCGACTTCTTGAAAGTTTCAAGGCTGACATTAAGCAAGGGCGGGAAACACCAGGCGAGAGAACCGATAAAAATGAGGTCACGGGGAGTGAAAAGAAACCGATAAAACTTGAAAGCGGAGAAGGCAAGGAGATGCTTAAATAGTGATAAGTTACTGACAACTTTCTCTTGAACTGTCGTTGGCCACGGCAATATGGTACCACACTCTATCACGTTGTGTAATCGGCTGACATTTTAGAGAGGGAATCGGTGCTTAATTTCGCCTCGATATCGTTGCAGCTTCCGATGTACACGGCGTCAAGATAAAAATGAGCCAAGCGCAAAGTGCAAGGCAAGCGACGTGGCGATGACGCCAACGTTACATCATGACAACCACCGTCACCACACCAGACGTCCTGAGCTTTAATCTCAATGGTGAGTCGACGGCACCTTATTGCGTGCAGCAGATTAGTTTCGGATGCCCCCCTCTCTCCCTGCCTTTTCTTCTCGCGTGAGAAACGCCGCCCCTTAGGCTGGTGGTAAGGGTGTGCTAGGGTTTCCCTCCCCATATGGAAATGGCAAGGGGCCGACTGGAAACCCTATATAAGTGAGCCCCGAGGGGGGCACAGCATTCTCTTCCGGACAGGGTCCACACTCCCAAGAATCACCATGAAGGCCGTCTTCGTCCTAGCCCTGATCTGCGCGGTTGCCTACGCGAACAACGAAGAGCAACATGCCCAGGAACATCACCAGGAACAGCAGGAGGCCCACCACCACCACCACCCCCACGGGCACCACCACCACCACGGGCACCACAACCACTCCGTTTGCCGTGAGTTCCGCCCCTTCGATCCAGCCTATATATTTCTACAATTGTGAGCGAGGACCATAAGACAAAGAAATGCTGTAACCATTTCGGGTCATGTCTGGTAACCCCTGACGCTGTGAAACAAGATATAGTGCACTGGTAATGAAAACCAGAAATCTTCTTCCAAACTTTTTAACGTACCAATGCTCCGTAAACAGAAAAGACGATGTGGTGCTTCGGAGGTTAGCGAACTTTTTAACGCTAATCTACGAAGTAACGAACTAACTGAGTTTTCGAAGACGTTTTTCGAAAAACGAGGGCGCCGCCATCTTGCGTGTGCAGCGCCCTCTGGTAGCTGGCCGATTTGCTAGCTTGGGCGTTGGCTCCGCGGCATATGGGCGCAAGCTGCGTCTCGGTGAAGTTTTCGTTGTGGCGCGTTGTACGCTCCCTTCCGTAATATACCTTAAATAGCGAAGTTTTTGCATAGGACCTGTTTAAGTGATCTGGCTTGAATTGGCATATTTTTCGGTCGCGGTGAAGCTGAAATTCGCCTCGAGGTAGCGTGCTCCACGGTGGGTAAATGATTCCGGGTCGAACATATGCCTTGCAATACTTCGTCACAAGTTTTTTTTTTGTTTGTGTGTGTGCCTGGGATCGCGTACAGTAGCTATGTTGATCGCTTTACTGCAAGAACGGATGTTTCTTAGAACTATCTAACCGTGAGAGTCTCGGTGCTCATGGGCACCAAGCAGAAGCGCGCGTCAGTGTAACAGATTATTCGCTTCGAATTCCTGTAGGGTGCAATACAGGTAGTTTTGGGTGAACTTAGTAAGTATTGGACATAGTATACAGTTCGTATCAAAGGCGAATCCAGGTTTTTTCCTGAGGGGGGGGGGTAAGTTCCTATCAGTGATGATGATGATCAGAATGGTGATGATGATGATGAGGAGGAGGATAGTAACCTTTTTATTAACCGAAATTTTCGATAACCAAACATACAATAAATAGAAATAAATCATCAACTAGACTTTTTTCTACCATATGAGGGTTTATCTTACTGGGGTATCAATTACAAAATTAGGGGGGGGGGGGTGAGGACATCCGGACCCCCGTGTGGATCCGCCAATGGTTTGTATACCTTATCGATATATCAACACCCTACCTTCAGCCACTTCTTCCGTCAACAACACCGTACAAGAAAACTTCCTCTCTCTAGACTTCCAAGCTACTGTGGAGCACAATTTAGCCGATCAACTAATACAACATAAATAAAATAAAAAAACCGGCTCCTTCAGGGCGTTTTATAAGGAATTTTATAAGGAGGCGTCTTATATTAAGCGTCCGCCGTTCGGCAGCCGGACAAGCGTTCGATTTTGCGTCGCTTAGTTTGCTGTTGCCGACAAAGAGACATTACGTTTTGGCAACAAACCGAACTATTGGCTGGAGTGATTGAGAGAACAACTTTATTTTTTCGGAAACGAGGATGGGGGAAGAAGGGATGCGGAGTTCCCTCCAGTAGCCTTCCCGCACCCTCCTCCTCAGATTGGCTGAAAAAAGTACAGCCTAGGGAGGTAGTGGTCACTGTGAAAATCGACGAGGTTAGCCCACGTAATACTTGGAGCTGGGTATGCTGCAGTGTGACCGTAGCAACCTTTGAGATGGACCTAATGCCAACCGTGGTTCAGGCAAGTTTGTGACCCATTTCAGTTTGGAAGGAAGATACGTGTAAGGGGAGATAAACCACTGTTATTTTGTATTCACCTGCGGCTAGGTGCCAACCGCGTTTTGGAGCACACCTACTAAGTGGTAGCTGTAATCTGAAGATATATTAGACTTGTCTAGCTTTTTTGGGGCCACTTGTTCCTCTCGGCCGAAGAGGCATTCAACCGGGGAGACCTACACCTAGAATGAAGCATGACTGCGAAAATTTCGTTCGTTACCGCAAAAACAGGACTTGGTACGCGATGGCATTTCAGCAGGAAACAATCAATTAAGTTTTTATTATTTTTCCTACACGAAGTGGCTGGCACGGATGACCAGCTCCAACTTGTCCTCCCAGCGTAGCCTGGTGGAGAGGGCATGGGTGGCCAGCACACGCCAAGGTATCCCGTACAAGAGGTAACCCCCACCAGGCGGGTGCCCAGACATCAGCACCTAAGGCTCACCTTAATGAAGTTTTCTCCCCCTCCATCTCCCTACCCCATCGTTACGTCAATCTGTAGCAAAGAAATGCGCTGTCCCAGACACTGAGACCATTAAATTTTGCCCAATTTTCTGCCACTACTCCATAGTAGGTGAATAGAAAGAGCTAAGCCGAACAAAATTGCCAGAAATCTTGTGCGCTTTGAAGTGCGCAACTAACAAGGTGCCAGTCTGGCTCACTTATTAGCAACATCTCAGTAAAGTAATGCATAAATTAGCGGCAAACCCGCCTGCGCGATGTCTTCAAAGCTCCGTGAAGGCAAAGTAGCGGCCGTCCGGAGCGCACACACTAGAGAGGGGGAAAAGCGGCCCGCGCGCCGCGACCGCTGAGTGAAAGGGTAAATTTCCCCCTCGCTCGATGGAACGGGCTGTAGTATGATCACTAGAGCCATTCTGTGCACCAGTGGGTCAATGTTTCGCACGTTACGGTCATAATAACAAATGTAAAAGGAAGTTATGCCACGCCAAAACATTGCAGACATCACGTCAATAATGCGAAAACCGATTCACACATAAATTCCTTATTAGATGAAAGCACGACACGTAACCCTTGTCGGAATCCCACCGCGCCTATACCTATCATTGAATGCATTATAAGAGGTGCAGGTAAGGCCCCACTGGGTTTACGTATTATTGATAATTTTATACATTCAGCAGATCATGCGTCAAGCAAGAATACTAAACACAATCTACTCACGATTTCCTGAAAAGCGTCGTTATAACAATGTCAACGCGGCCCCGAAACAATTCATTACACGGCGATTTTGTTAAAAGCAGCGGGTGCTATTAACAGTGAGAGTCATGTGCAGTGCAAAAAAGCTATGTGGAGTTTCTAAAAGACAGGGATGAGAGTTATAGCTTTTGCCTAATCATTCGGTCTGTTTAATGGTTTTGCGACAATGTGCGAAACTTTTCAGGTCATCTTAAAAAGGTTGGGTAGAAAGCATTTTTTTTCCCTAAAGGGTGCCTTGAAGTGATGATTTCGTCTTTACATCCTGCTCGCCCTGCGTTGTGATGCCACTTGGGGCGATGCCCACACAAGCTGGCTCGTCAAACTGGCTCGCCAAGCAGGCTCGCCAAACCTGAAATACCACTCACGAGGCAGGGAATTTGACCAATAACGAGATGCGTGATTTGTTTGAGAAATGGGTTCTGCGTTCAACAACAATTTCCGTAAAACCTCGTTATACATATGAACTAGTGGGCATAACGAAGCAATCGCAATTCCCCACGAAATTTTTAAGGCCTCGTTTTGACAAAGCTAAAATTTCTTCGCAGTGGGTATAACGAACATTTTGTTTTTACAACGGTTATTTATGGAGCATTTTGGTAACCGTCAGGTCAATGTCTTATGGAGCGTGACGGTTATGCCGCATGCCAGACGTGGTAATTCAAAACTCGCGGTAGCTATGGGCCGCCAACTCCAGCTTGCTGAAATGGCTGCAAGCGCCTGGCAACACGAGCGACCGTATACGCGTCTCCCGGGCTGCCAGTATAAGGGTGCCTGGATGCTCCTCCAGCCACTCTATCGGGATGCGGCAGATCTGCTGCGCCACTTCTTTGGCACTCACCATGACGGTGAGGACGGACTATAAATCGTGGCTGCAGCTGAAAAGCCTATCATTCGCCTGAAGAAGACGCGGCAAAAATCTATCAAGGACTTTTTCTCTGCAAAGTGAGCCGCCAGCTAGTGTGCTGTCGAATGGTCATGGATGAGCCGTTTGGCGTAAATAAAGTAACAATTCCTCGCTGGTTTTTTTTTTGTTTTTTTTCTTATTTTCACGCGCTGCTGTGAGTTTTGGGGATGAGTACATACTCTCTTGCATGTAAATTGTCTCTAGAAATGAACAATGGCTTTAACGTAGCAATGGTTATAACGAAGTAATTACGACCCCTCCCCTTCAACTTCGTTATAACGAGGTTTTACTGTATTACTCATTGTCATTTTTGCATTTGGTAGAGATATTTTTTAAGTGAAATCGTGTACAGAGCTTCGCCGCAGGCCCCTTAGCCCATTTCAGTAAAATAGTTGGCCGTGTGTTTTAAATAAAACACACCCACGGATGTGTTTTACATAAAGCGCACTTATGGCGTTTTTTAATAGTGTAGGCTGCTAACACGCATGTCTGACATATATGGTAGTTATAAAGTAGACTAATACTGAGTGCCGAGAAGACTGCGGTAGCATGGAAGCCCACTGAAAATTTGTATGAGCGTGATTGTAGTAGTTGCTAGGCATGTTGTGAGGTGAACATCGACAGACGATATCCACAGGCTGACGTAGGATGAGAATGGCGTTGCTCTGCGTAAGGCCTGACGTTATGCCTAACGTCGCATCTTGGAGTTTAACGCCTCAAACCTGCACCTACTCAAAAAAGTTCTCACTGAACGCCAAGCGGCAGGTACCGATTCGCGCTGTACACCTTTAACCCAAACGTTAGGCCTACGGAGTGAACACCCGAGAGTTGCTGTGGGTATTCTAGAAATGTGGTGCGTACCTCCAGAGTAGCACATACTCGCAGTGTGGGACTGGCCAACCAAAGAATCTATCTCGAGAAATCGCGTTCGACCATCGTCATCATTAGACGGAGGGGGGTGCATGATTTGTTTTCTTTTGTTTCAATTTCAGAGCTCGATGATGAACCCCTCTCCCGTGTGCTGGCTTGCGTCCAAGAAAAACTAGCCGAAGAGGTACGTTGTAGTCACATATGCGACGTTAAACCACTATTCCAAAAACAGTTGAACGCAGCATGTGTTTTTCTTTGGTGATGGGATTTTAGCATGGATACAACTAAAATGGTGGCCAAATTCACTTTCTTAATGGTTGCGTTTAATGGGCTATACGCCGATTGATTTCGAAATGTGATGCGCCCGAGACCAACAGGTGGCCGAAGGGGGTCGGTGTGCATACAGCGCGAGAGGAAAAAGCGTGCGGCCAGCCACGGCACGTACAGATAACACCGGCCAACTAGCTGAGAGGAAGAGCGGGATTTCTCGGAGATTCACGTCGAGGCTCCTCGCTCTTGTTGCTCGCCTACCTATCCCTTTATCACTCCCTTTCTCCTATCTAATCTTTATATACCCCTCCTCCCCCTCCCCCCCCCCCCCCCCCCCGCACTGGGTTGTATGCAGGTGAGCCCCCAGCTGGGCTCAATAATATCCCCAGTGCATCTCCTTTCCTTTTCACTTGAACCACTTAGTAGTAGTAGTAGCGGGATTTCTTGTCCCATGGATGAAAAAAAAAAAATAAAAACAGGGAGTTAGCCTGTAACAGGTCCGCCGTAGAATACGCTGCATAGCAATTTGGAAACCATCAAGGTTTGTAATCTCGAACCCATCTAGTCAGTGGCACATGGCGAGGCTACGGTTATCCTGCCGGAACACGCTGAGCATATGATACCTCCTGTTATGAGCTAAGTGGCCACCTTGCCCTTCATGCTTATTCAGTCAGCCTATTATGCTACAATGAGACGGTATGCTGTTCAATGTTACATCATCAGAACAAATGAATTTGCAGTAAAAGAAGCGGTGCTTTCTAACACTCAATGGTGATTGTTTGTCGCTAATGTAACGGAAGCTGTTGCGCTGGCCTAATAGTTTCTGCACAATCCACGCCACGTGCTGTGTTACCACTGCATTAGTCCAGATTTTGCCGAAAATGGTCGCGAATGGTCTTTACTGACTCCTTCACACACTTCTGAAAACTTAAAAAAAATGCAAATCAGAGAATGCTGAGTATTCACACTCACTTAACCTTCCAAGCCAATATTGGAGATTCAGTTCTCGCAATAGAGTCGGACATCGCAGGATGGCCTATGGTATATGTAATAAACTTTGTATTCCATAACCCATATTACATACATGTGCGAAGAATATCAAATCGTTTACTTGATTGCTTGCTCTATTTCTTGCTGCCTTACTAAGTGCGACATGCTGTGCGATGGCAGGTGCTGAATTTTGCAGCATCCTTGTGAGGCCATCCCTAGATTTTTTAGTTCATTTGTCTTTGTATCTGCTTTTTTTTCTTTTGCAAAAACGTGTTCTTACTGATTTCCGATGGTACATGATTCTGCATGGTAGGGCAGGAAGGAGCTAGGTTTTAGTTACCTCCCTATAACGCTGGACTCCCTCTCAGTGTCTATATAGATTGCCCCTGTGTACTTCCAAATTTTCTCTTACGCAGTGGCTGCGCTATGCCGCAACTATAAAAGTATAATATTAGCCCACCTGCCTGTCAAATTCCATGCGCAGCGGAGTCTATTAGTTACAATACAGCCTAAACACGCTTTAATGAACGGGTGCTTTCGGTGTAACTTGAATATTCCAACATGTTAGGGTGGCAGATTTTAAAGTGTTCTTTTCATCTTAGGTCAAAGCAAAGCTGAACGCTGTCCAAGAGAGCCTCCAGTGTGCCGATATCCTTTGCGGCATCAGGAAGGTGTGCCAGAGCAATGGAGGCACCCTGGTAAGTACCGGCGGAACGCTAACTCCCGTCATTCAATGTTCTGTGAGTGAGTGAGTGAGTGAGTGAGTGAGTGAGTGTGTGAGTGAGTGAGTGTGTGAGTGAGTGAGTGAGTGTGTGAGTGAGTGAGTGAGTGTGTGAGTGAGTGAGTGAGTGTGTGAGTGTGTGAGTGAGTGAGTGAGTGAGTGAGTGAGTGAGTGAGTGAGTGAGTGAGTGAGTGAGTGAGTGAGTGAGTGAGTGAGTGAGTGAGTGAGTGAGTGAGTGAGTGAGTGAGCGAGCAAGCGAGTGAGTGAGTGAGTGAGTGAGTGAGCGAGCAAGCGAGTGTGGGGAAGTGAGTTTAGGTATCTGTGCTGCAACTGCAAGTGCAACCTTAATAATTATTCTTAATTCGTTGACTGGGGATCCCTTCAGTACGTTCTGTCCTTCACCTCGCACATTGGGTTAGTCCCAGCGTTAAGCACTGAAGTTAGTCACGAGACCTCCTGCCCCGACTACGTCTCCAGATTGGCAAGTCGTCGCGCTCCTGAGGTCCCTCATAAGTGTCATTCGCACATTGCGCAAAAGTATGAATGCACCATCTGTGTTGAGTGCACTGCAGATACTGGAGGCCCTAGATCACTTAATACTTGCAAGGCTCGGGTAAGCAAGTTTTCCGCTACAAAACAGGCCCATCTCGTTTGCCTGCTTGAGAGCCGTTATTCTAGAGTTTTGCATTTGAGCAATGCCTTAAACAATCTGCCAAATTTTCCCGTCAGTCTCATTATATTTAAAATAGAAGTTGGCGAAACCGAAACACAGGAAAGGAAAGGAAAAGTTCACACCAAAATTGTTGCAGGCTACTCAGCCGTCCAATAGTAGCTTGGTGTCTTTACAGCATAAGTAAGATTACATCCTAAGGCGGCTTTGTTATTTCTTTCTGCGTGTTTCAAGTTTTTCCTGCTTTTGAGGTCACTCACACAATATGATTCTCGAAAGGCATTGCAGCGCTTGCTCTGCTGCTCTGTAAGGAGTCGGCAATTTTTCGGGCGTTTCGCTTATCACACTGTGTTTTGCACAGTGAAAAAATGTGGTGCTCTTCCAAACAAAACGTACCGGAATTTCTTGCTACACAGAGAAGGGCCAGATATGGGTGGTCAACCACGATTGCCCAGCACCTTAGTTAATCGTGTTCATTTACTTAAACCTAGTTTTGTTCTACAATCACACAACTGAGGTGTTGTAGTGACAATAATCAAACACCTATTTTTATTTTATAATTTGAGTGGTATTTCAAACTCTTCGCTAATTTATCGAGCTCTTCATATAGGTTCCCAATAGTGGAAAAAAAAACCTGGAATTATTCTCCACGTCAGTGCACTAATGTTTATCAGAAGTTGAGCAGCCTCGGATTGATAAATTGCACGAAATGCCACACCAATGTGTCCTATAAGCATTGTCTGGATTAATATTTAAACGATTCAAGCCATAGAGCTTTTATAGCCTAATACTAGAAAGACGATTCGCCCTCTATTGCAACCTAACCAAAACGAGCTGATCAGTTGTTCGTTAACTTGAACATAGTCATCACCGTAGAAGTATTAGTAGCATCCTCTAAGGAAGCAGTGCTTCGACCAAACAGTGGGTCAAACCACAGGAATGGAGGCCGCAGGCGCATGCTTGTAGAACCACTGCTTCCTTGTAATTTTCTTGCTCATGGTTGGGCAAATATTAGGCGTCCTTTCACATAAACGTGTACCGTGGTGTCACTGCTGATTATGCTATCACATCCCTCTCTCTGCAGGAAGGCAACCGTGGCAACCAAAGCAGCGTTTTCACGGTGAGTGCTTACAAATAACAAAATGGTATAACTTCCGCAGACTGCACGTGTATAACTTTCCTTTTTAACTATAGCGTTATATTTGAATAATGGCCAGCGCACAACATGCAGTAAGTGAGTGAATATTTGAATCGTGGAGTGAAACGCACAAGGCTTCTCGAACACTGCTGAATAGTTCACTAATTCTTCAGCGTCACGTCAGTATTACGCCAACCATGAAAATGGTTGGCTTAATACGGAAGTAATTGTGCTATCTAAATAATGCAGTTGATCAAGGTTTTGTAGAAGGAAACACACCGTTGCCCGTGGCTGAAATTACACAATCTTTTTGGATGTTTTACACTCCGAACGTGCCCTCGGCTATGAGGGCTCCTAATTAATTTTTTACCACCCCGAGTTAACCTTCCCCGAAATGTCGAGACATAAGCGTTTCTGGTTTTTGCCTCCATCAGAAAAACGGCCGTTCCAGCCGGGATACAACCCTCCTGCTTTGGCTCAGTAGCACAACGCCGTAGCCACTAACTCTAGCACGACGGGTAAATTGCGCAAGACCTAAATGAATCAAACCGCTCTTAATTTCGGTCATATTAAAGCTTTTAAACACGATAATCTTTCCTAGGCTACACATACGCGAAATTTTCTGTGTGCCTATCTATCTGTTACCCGATTCAGCCTTCCACTCAAAAGTTGAAACAATTCGTCAAAAAAAGGAAGTATATATATAGGCAGAACCGTTCAAAACTCCTGGAATTTGCCGTTGGTCATACATGTCCCCATTATTTAGCGAAAAAAAAAAAAAAAAACCTCAGGCATATTTGAGGCAAAATTTAATTACTTGACCCTTAATCCCCGCGTTGTTTTATTTAGGAATACACGTTGGGTTGATTTTTAACAAAGCAAGTGAAAAAAAAGAGTGAAGCAGGAGCGACGTCATATTAAACTTTGCTCTGTGGACAGCCAATGCACTCGCCATTTGTACAAGTGCGGCACGCACACACACAGCTGGCTGGCGCCGCATCTTTTCAAAGTGCTACGAGTTGTGCCGCGCCTCCGCCAGATGGCGCCACGGGTCCCGCGACCGAGAGAAGACGCAATGAAACATCCTCCTCGCGAGGGGCACGATCAAATGCAGAGCATTTCCGGGGGCGCAAGACGTTAAGTAGTTTGCGTTACGTTAATGTTGTTGCACTTGTGGCAACTGCTGACAAGAGAGCGCTCGTCGGCAGTAATTTGAATGAGTCAACGATATAAGGCGCGTTCGTAGCGTCCCATTCTGTGTCGGCTTTGTGGTGCAGTGGGTAGAGCACCATGTACATTGCGTTCCGCCCGCAGGGTCGAGGGATCTAAACCGGGCGCCGGATAGTATTTTTTTTTATATAGTAGGGAGGGGTGCGGAGTACGGACGTCAACGCGGGTGACATCGTGAGTTACTGAAATGCTCTGCATTTAAAACACGCATTTAAAATGGCTCAGAAACGCTCCTGCACGTACGAGATAAAAGCTCGCACAAAAAAAAAAAAATGAGTCATCTCCGCTAACATGAAACCTGGGGAGGGGCGAAGCATGCCCCACCCCTTAGTGTTTTTTTGCCACGGAGGTGAACCCATTGTGGGGTAGAGGTATATAGCTTTGCTGTAAAAGTGGGGTGTCTTTGAAGCATGAAGTGTTGTAACGCGAGGCGTTGGAAAACGGGTGTCCCGGTGTTTTAGTACCGTGACTACCTGAAACGGCGACGACAACAACAGGACACGCCGACAGCCCGAGCCTCTACAGGGATTCGCAACAAAAAAACACTGTCATACGAGCACACCCGATTATCAGCAGTAAAATATTACACCCGCAACACTATGCACCGTGAAACACCATTGCTCAACACCATTTACGATCGCAAATACCCTTCGTTTTCAATTTCAGAACTGTAGTACGTCGTCCGACAGCTCCATCGCCTGGCAGTGGGTTGCCACTGCAGATGCGTGGCGCCATAAGCGGACAGTGTGGTGCCGTTTGATGGTTATTAAACTTACAGCTACGTTAACTCAATTTACACAATTTTAACTAGGCCTTGGACTAACGTGTAGCGTTATTTAAACATTACAGTGGCAAGCGCTCGTATGTTCGTTAGAACCGAACGGCACTCAAAAAAAACAACAAAAGTTTACGCGCTTGCAGCGTCACTTGCGGCAGACGCCTAAAGTCACTCGAACAAGGGGTGGGTGCAAGACTAGGTGCTAGGTTTTTTGAAACTTTTCTAACTTTGCCCTGGCGGCACCCATTTCAACCCTGGGCTGTGCAAGCGGCACATATACAGGGTGATCAAAGTTGAGTCGACAGGTTTTTTTAAAAAAAGGAAATACATCCCCCTCGCGAGGGGCACGATCAAATGCACAGCATTTCCGAGGGGGTGCGCCGGCAAGTCGTATGGATTACGTATTGGTTGTTGGTTTTCTTGTTACACGCTGCACGTCATCAAATTTGCGGTGGGCTACAGCGGGGCGTCCCGGCAGCACGAGACGCGACCAGCGCTGCTGGTCTCTCGATCATAGTCTCGATCGCGGGACCTGTGTCGCCATCTTGCGGAGGCGCGTGACAACTTATGGCGGGTCTCTCGATCATAGTCTCGATCGCGGAACCTGTGTCGCCATCTTGCGGAGGCGCGTGACAACTTATGGCGCTTTCGAAACAAACCATAAATGAGTGAAGGATATAAGGCGCTATCGGTGCATCGAAATCCGTGTTGGTTGCGTGGCTCAATCGGTAGTGCGCCCGGCACTTGCCGTTCCGCCCGCGCCGTCATGGGTTCGAATCCGGGCGCCGGAAACTGTTGTTTCTTTTATAGTGTAGTGGCCTGGCTGCGGACTAGGCCGAACGCCGCGTGACATTGTGAGTTACTAAAATGCTATGCATTTAAAAAAGACAGAACTCCCGCTCACGCTCTTCCAGACAGGACAAGAAACTACACATAAAGAAAAAGGTGCGCGCTCTCCAAACAGACGCGCACGAGCAGTGTGATGGCGGGAAAATTGAATTCCATCCAACAAACCCCCATTCAATACCTCGCGAGAGGGGTTGGAGGGAGGAGAAGAGCGAGGGTGTGGGAGAGCATAGCGGAAAAGGAGTTGCGCGGCAGGGGCAGCAGACAGCTGTCGTCCTTCAAAGATCTTTGCAATGAACCAAGCAGATAAGCTGCCAATTTTTCGCTGTTGTTTGTTACGTGAAAACATTATTTTTAACACAACGCAGGATAAATGTTGCCGCAGGAAACACAATACGTATATACATTTGGGACAATTATATTCACTTGCATGTAACAAGCCCGCATAAACAATTTTTGGCTACATGGAGTGAGCACACATCACGACCAAAGGGGATAGTAAGGGCGCTGAAAGCGCAGTTGGTTTATTTATTTATCAATACCAGTAACTTACGCAAGATTTCATTTCGGGGAAGGGGGGGGGGGCTCCGTTTTGCCAAAAAAAGGGTAAAGAGAGAACATGAAAGTAAGGAAAGGTAAAACACAACAAAACGAGAAAAAGAAAAAGCAAAAGCAAAAAATTGTTTCGATTTTAAAATAAAATAAAAACTACGTGATGATGACATACTCTCCATAACTGTCTACTGGAGTTGTAGTGAAACTGAAAAATGCCTGATCGTCTTCCTGAGTGCATACATAGAAGCCACGTATGGTTGGAGTGTATCTTGCGATACAACAATAAATATTAGCTGGCTTCGACCGTTTCCCCCTCCTCAGGAGCGTAAAATATCAGAAACCCCCTTCCGCGATATTTCCAGTTGGGCCTATGCTCGGGGACAACTTTCTGTAGCAATGAAGTCAAGGCTACAGAGCCGACCCACTTTCGCTGCGCAGCTGGAAGTAGTTCAACAAAAATAATTTTCTGGGTGTAATTTAAGCAATCCAAAAATGTATAGTTCTAATATTTTAACTTTGACTTAATAATGACACTAAATTATTAGCCAGAATAGCATGTGAAACCGAGAGCATTATTTCTAGATTTCCGGCGTTTTTTTTTTTAGGTTGCGGCATTCACCACTGGAATTACGTAGGTTCTCTTCAGAATAATAATAAAAAAAAACATGGCGTCCTCGTCGACAGGAGCTTTCTTTCCATCCGGTAGCTGGCCACAACATCCGCCTAATTGTATTTTCAAGAAGCTTGAGAGCCAAAAGCTGCCGACACAAATGAAGCAAGCGGTTTGCAACGTGTGCGCCCAAGTGAGAGTGACGCAGCCGGGACTTCCCGTCGTTTGCGCATTTCGTTCGGTTAGCCAGCTCGCTGGCGTAAGCGAGTGTACTGTCGCACGGCTCAAGTCGGAGGTTTTGAGTAGACTGAAGCCCCCAAAGCGTAAAACGGCTTCGTTTGGCGACTGGAAGACCACTCGAATTGCGGAATGACAAGAGTACAGCGCTACGATAGTTTCACCCTTCAACGCACTCAACGCGATTCAAATGGGATTTGACTTCGCGCCGTAGTGTGTGCGTGCTGCTCTTTCGGTATATCGCGCCCGCGCTATTTAAGCACGCTACACATTTCCATAGTGCTGCCCTGCTTTCAGCCCCAGAAGAAATCTATAGAGTTGGACGGCATCGTCCACGGCATAATTTGGTCAAGTCGGTCCGAGTTCTCCTGTCAAAACGTTGGCTTGTGTTGAGAAACACATGAAGCGTAGGGAAGCTGACGCCACTATGCCTGCATGCTCGGTGATCGTGGTTCAGCGCACTCAACTACGGACCTCGTGCAAAGAAATGGCCTGTAGAAAACGCGTATCGGTCACGCGGAAACTGAAACCGATATAGGGAACTACTTTGGCGCAGTAACACAAAAAAGTTTGCACTCCCCCCCCCCCCCCCCCCCCCCCCCGTAGCTTTCTCTCCATTGCCGCAGAAAGTTGTCCCCGAGTATAGTATGAGTGATAAGTCGCTTTCATTCGAAAGAGATTGTTACAAAGTTATCTTTACAACGTTGCGAGGTTAGCCTTTCAACCAAAGTGTTGATGGAAGGGTTCGGCCTGTGTAAGACTGTTCACTACAGTGCTGTGCAATAACACCGCATTACTAACGAAAAGTTCTGGCGCTCATCGGTCTCACTAAAGGGTCCCGGAATTATTGGGAAAAAGTATTCGCAATTAACTCGGGTAATACGGGGGTCCTCATACGGGCAGGGATTTTTCCACATTTTTTTCCTTCTAATATATATATATATATATATATATATATATATATATATATATATATATATATATATATATATATATATATATATATATATATATGTGTGTGTGTGAATATTATAGGTAGAGTCTCTCATCGCCTTGGGCCTTCCACTCCTAGCAAGAAAATTCGACACTTCACTTTGTTGGGCATTCGCAAAACACATCACCCACTAATCGAGGAGGCGTCTTAATTGGTCGTATATCATCAACGGTGCAAGGTCCCGATGTCAATTCCGCCAGTTAACACTTTCATCACATGGCCAGGAGGACTGATATTTTTAGAGTTGGATATTTATTGACATGTGAGGTATTTGATAGACTGTTTAGGCGGACTTTTGCAGATCGTATCATTAAGGTTTAGCGCCCAAAATTCTCGGATACGGAGTTCTTGCGCTTTGCCTATTTCCTCGCGGATTCCCGGCTGGACTTCGGCTCTGTAAGATGCATTTTTTCCTATCTTATTTTTGGTACAGGAGGAACAGAACACACAACTCCGCTCAGCCTTCTACGACTGCCGACCGTCTGACGCTGCCCATGCCCACCTAGGGGAAGCCGCTCCAGCCACTGACGTCCCCACTGAAGCTTAAACATTACAGGCCATGACGCCTCTTTAACCTTGATTAATAAGGACAATAAAATTTAACTACAATTACCGTTTCACGACTCTTGCTTTCCTACCTGTGTCTGCTTAGCTGATCTTACAAGAAACAGTCTGTCCTCGTCTAATGCTTTACGTACCTGTCCAAACTTTGTTTTTTACGTCCTGCCACCAGCAAACAATGTTAAACTGTCATTGAAAAAAGACCGAAGAAAATCGTAAGCGTGGTCTTCCTACCCTAACACGGCAAATTTCCTAATGTGGGGATAACCCGTGGTATGAGCTTTATCGGCCAAGTTACACGACTTTTTAAGCATTGAACTGGGTTGAGGCGTATCACTTCTCTTTCACCATTGTTCCTGGGGATATGAAGATGTCGGCAGTATCGACACGTTAGCATGCCCGCGGGAAGGGATTCGGCAGATCGCGAGCATGTATGTCTGCAAAAATTGTACATTAATAAAAACAAAGTAAAAAAATAGGAATAAATGTAAAGGTAAACAGTACAACTGGGAGCAATAGGACGATTCGATAGGATTAAACGGCACCGCAAACCCGTGTGGCAAAATTCCTGTGGCTGCAGAGGCGGCCGTGAATACCGCCGCGTGCCTTGTATTCCTTGCAAGCTGAAGAATAAACAGCGTCTTACACTGCACTACGCCCTCAAACAAAGCGTTACATGCCTTCAATGATAGAACGGATCAAAAACAGGAATTTGAAAGATATCGCGGTATTTTTCTCATCAAAGGCAATTAAACGGTGGGTTCCAAACGGTGCATTCCGTTTATTCGGTCCGAAGCCCTCGAACGGGCTGTTTGCTTTTAAGCTTATTGCGATGTCCCATCCGGATAAGTCAGCAAATGTCCTCACTTGATACGACCAAACCTCAGCAGTTCTCGTGACCGCGCCTCCGACATCACATAGCCAACAACGTTGAGGTATGTTTAATCAAGCTCGCCTCAACATCAGATGAACATATGGCCTCCTCCCCTTCATCTTACCTCACTCTCAACCATACCTCAAGTATACAGTCACCCCATCCTTAAGTGCTAAAGTCAGTTTTTTTTTCTCGAATTCCCAATGAATACGAAGCTTTATTTGAAAAAAGAATACAGTGCACGCATAAGAAAAGGGTACCTTGCTTATTCTTACCATTATGTGCTAGAATTCACGCTGAACAATTAGTAGCGCTTACGTGAGAAACCTGCGTCGTCCACTCTGTTTTCTGACACATTTGCTTTTGACATTCTTTGTCGACAGGTTCGAGTGCCGAAATTCATTTTTTCTGGCTGGCTGAAATCGAAATACCACGTCAAGAAGTGTTGGACAGCATTGGAAATCACATTACTCGACATTCACGGGCCATGCACTCGTAAGAATAACCATGGGTCCGCTTCATCACCGTGAATCGCAGTCGCGAATTATTGAGCTAAAACTAGCAATGTATGTCAGTGATAATGACCATCATACAATTTCGAAGGAGGATGCGATCTGACATTGCACAATGTAAGCACTACGTAATCGAGCACTGCGCGATGTCACACCGACGATCGAATTTTTGAGTAACTATTCATGACATTACAATTTGTCAAATTCGCTCACTTCAACGCAACAATTGTTCGTTCAGTTGCACTATGGCAAACCAGACTTCTGGAATTCTTTCAAAGTGTACATGTCTGTGCCAGTTCGGTGATCTCAAATGCCGGTGTGTATGCGAAGGGAGGCGCTGCGCGGTAGCGCTCTTGAGAAAAGTCGTTTCCCTTGAACCGCACGTATGCAGCCGAGCATGGAAAAAAGAAAAGGTCCGGTGAGGCTCTGACGACAGGTTTTCTGAAGACATTACCGCTATGCCGAGCCGCCTTCTGAGACCACTTCCCTTTCCCATCTGCTGGGCCTCGCCTTCTCCGCCGCTACAATATAGTGCCTAGAATATACTGATTTGATCGTAGGGTTTAGCGCGCCGACGCAAAGCAGGCGATGAGACGCGCCGTAGTGGAGGGCTCCGGATTAATTTTAACCACCTGGGGATCTTTAACGTGCGCCGAAAGCTCGTACACACGGGCATTTTTGCTTTTCGCCTCCATCAGAAATGCGACCGCCGCAGCTGGGAATCGAACCCACGACCTCGCGCTCAGCAGCGCAACGCCTTAGCCACTGAGCCACCGCGGCGGGTTAGAATATACTGCCAGTATATTCTAGGCAGTATAGCTACAACGCATGGCGGAGCACGGAAACGCCGAAGAAACCTGCTGGTGGCACGAAATACGTTGAAAATAAGCCGTGCTCTCCTCCGCGGCTGTTTCAAGGCGCAGCCCTTTGGCGGCCGTCTCTGGGCTGAGCCGCGTTGTCGGCGTAACCGAGTGAACGATGGCAAGACCGGGGAGGGAAAGGAAAAGCGAACGATGGAAGAAAGGAACGGAGGAGAGTGTCGCGAAATTTGGAGGGGAGGGCGTTTCGCCGTGGCCGCGCGAGCCAGCGCTCTCCGAAGTTTGTGGTGGGGTCAGAGGCCGGACACTTCGGCTAGTTTCAGTATCACAAAATAAAGGGCCGCCATGACGCTGGTAGCCAAGCGAAAATTCATCAACTTTTGCATATGTGGCTTTATCTTTTCAACATACGCAGCAATAAAGTAAAGTGATGCCATTATGTGTAGAAATAAAATGTGTTCTTCGCTGTTTCCTTTTCTGGCACCAATATATATTTATTTATTTAGTCGCTTCATCCGTTGCGCCAACGCGCGGCGCTTTCGCTGTTATCTCTTCTGCTGTCATCCTGTCCGTCCGCTCCTGCTGCTTTCACTGTGTGCACGTGTAGAAGTTTTGTAGTATACCTTGAAGGTGAAAATTTTGGTGTCTGCGAGTGCGAACGGGCTCAAAATGTCAGAGAAACTGAGAAAAGGACACAACGCGTGCTTCGATGCTGTGCGGTGCGACAACTCGGGAAGGAATAGCACAGCGAAATTTTTCCGCTTCCCAGCAGCAGTTTGTGAAATATATTTATCTTCAGATCGCGAAAGGTAAAATACCCGCCGTTCGTGCTGCTATGTTGTCATCGACGGTCGTTTACCTACACGCTTGTGAATTGGCTGCCCAACTTGAAATTGGGACCTGGGCACCTACATCATATGCTTTTTCATTCTGTCCGTGCACGGCCGCCAACTATAGTTACAAAGGCGAAATTACTTCTGCTGCTTTATTTTCGTATTTCGCGTTGTGGTTAGCCCCAACCCTGTAGTCCCCGCCATGCTTGCTGCGCTAATTCGCTTAAAAGTACTTCGCAGTTTAGTGTCCCTGATTATCTGTGCACCGTATGTAGATCGTCGTGCGCATGCCGATGGCGTACAGACTGGCGGAGAGGTACTGGGACCACTGTGTGGTGTGACGAATAGTACGCTTTCTCGGCAATCGGATAGCGTAATTTGTGAGTGAGTGGGTGAGTGGGCGAGTGAACGAGTGCGTGCGTGCGTGCGTGCGTGTGCGTGTTCACGTGTGTGAGTCCGCGTGCGTGTTCGTGCGTGCGCGCGGGTGAGTTCGTATGTGTGTGCGTGCACACGCGTGTTAGTGTGCGTTCGTGTGTGTGTGTGTGTGTGTGTGTGTGCGTGCTCGTGCGTGCATGTGCGTTTGTGTGCGTTGCGTGCGTGTTCGTGCGTGTGCGTGTGTGTGGCCGATGACCCCCATTCTCTCCGTTATTTCGTATCAACTTTCGACGTGAACGCGTCTCGGTGCCCCGTGCGGGCGCATGACGGTGTAGTTTAGGATCAAGCTGCGGCTTTGCTCTGCGGTAGGCTGGCGCCGTTTACGGAGGTGGACGGGGTGGGGGAGGCGGGTACCAGCCATCTCGTCTCCTTAAGGACGCCGGCAATAAAGTCAGGGGGTGCCGTGTGGCGTGACCTCAAGGCGCCGCCCCTCTCTCTCGCTTTGTCTCTGCCAAGCGCTCAAGACCAAGCCCTCCAGTTTCCTCCTCTACCTTGCTTGCCGTTTTCTATCCTATCGTGGCAGTGCTTTGCTGGACCGCCCCGCTCTGCACCCTGTTCAGCTGGGATTACTCTTGAAACAAACTGTTTGGAGGGCTGTCTGGAACGAATTTACTGCGCAAATTTAGTGGCGCGGATAGCACGCTTCCCGATAGGATTATTTGCGCACGCTAGCCAGTATTTTGACAGATGTCGACAACAGCTTCTCTGAGCTTTTCTTCCGAACTGGATTGTTTCTTTTATGTTTGCCCCTGCTGTCAAAATTTTTAGTGTTTCTTTTGTTTCGTAGAGTCTGATCAAAATAGTATAGACAATTTATAAAAAGTTATGATGAATGCTTCCGGCAAATTTGCGAGAATTTTTTTCATTTCGTAAAAGAGTCTAGCGAAGATTGCAGTGCTAAAAGTGGCATATCAAGACGTGCTTATACTAGCCTTTTACATACTTAGGAAAAAGTGAGACCCTATTCATGAGATAGGTATATTTTAGCTTAAATCTACGTATTTCATGCTCGAAAATATTGTACTGCAGACAGCGAAAGCGATGAATGCCACTCATAACAAAATCGATGCATTAGTACTCGTAAAAATCATAACCCACTCCAATGTCGACACAATCAAAGTACATAAAAATAAAATCACGGCCTATATATGGAAGACCCTCCGGGATAGGACGTGACAGATAGGACGTGACGCATCTTTTGTAGACCAAACATCTACACAAGCCATGGATATGAGCTGCTACGCCGGCCATCTATAGATAAATGAAGGCCTCGATTTTGACAACAAAGCAGTATTTTTACAGTGCTTACCTGATTACAACCACCGTAAATTTATGACCAACGCACCTACTACAATTATTTCGGAAGTTTGTCTCTATTCTTCGCGTAAGCGCGGTTGCATGCTATTGGTATCCGTCACGCTGAATACCCCACCTCTTACACATTGATTTTTTTTCGGTGGCGCCCACACGCCGGCGCCTGCTTTCTCCCTACCCTTTAACTTTTTTTTTGTTTTCCTTTTCTCGCCGTCGGCGACACGGACGCACATTCGAAACAGCCCTTGTTTTCACATACGAGATGGCGCATGTCCCCGCCTTATCCTCCCCCTACCCTTCTCCCCCACCCAACTACTTTGCAATACTGTCTCCATGTCTAAACACACGGACGGCTTTGCCTGGTACTCCGTCGACGGTCGACTGAGGTCTGCGAGTCACCGCAGCACGCAGTCGTACACGAAAAACTGTGCGCCCCCTCCCTCCATACAGAGATGCGAGAGAATAGACCCTAGAAGGCATTGGCGGCATTAGTTCGGGAAGCCAGCTGAAGCAGGAGAGCCCAAGTAAACGTAGTAACTGTCGGTAACCGCCGCGACCGCATCGCCGCCTCTCCGAGCTCCGACGCAAGACGCCTGGCGCCTGTGGTGGCGGAAACGTCCGGGTGGCGACGCCGCCCCGCTGGCGCCTGTTGGCGGCGTGAGAAGCCCAACGGTTCCTGTACACTCTAAGAAAAAAGGGTGTGGTAGTTTCTCCCTTAAGGGTGAAACAGGAATGTATCATATATTGCTCCCTAAAAGGTAGAAAGATTCTCCCTTTAAGAGGGAGGAGCGCGTTTCTACCCCTAGGAGTGGAGGAAGATTTCCCCCTATCGTGAGCTAATGGAGGAGCGTTCCTCCCCTGGCAGCGTCACCCGAGCAAGGCTTGTCATGCGAGAAAGGCCTAGCGAGCTGATCGGTTTGAGGATAGAGGAAGTACAAATAAGTAGGTTACTGTTGTTGTGTGCGCTTAAAATGCGCTAAAATAACCAAGAAATTACTTACCGAGCACCAGAACTGCGGTTAGCAAGCGATGTCGCCAATCGTATATGCGCCACTTGCAACCGTCTCGCTGCGCGCCCCGCCTACGCGTTCAGAGCGAACGCGCCGCCGTAAACACAGTAGAAGTCATCCCGATTGCTTTCAAAATGCCGCCTTTATTTCCGAAAGGCTCGTAACCCCGCCGTTCACCTCACACGAGATCACAAGCATCCAATGCGGCCGTTTGAGAACAACCAGTTTGTGACAAGTGTGTGCTGGTGGTGACGGTGACTGACCCCCGAGCACGGCTGCTCGGGGGTCAGTCACCGTCACCACCAGCACGCTGCATGCCGTCTCTCGGCTGGAGGGTACCCCTACCCTCACAGGTTCACGAACGCGGGTCTAAATCGTGACACTGGCGACGAGGGAAGAAGCCCGCGGAGCGGCCGAAGCCACCGTGAACGCCGCCACCGAGAACGCCGAGACACCGCCCCCTCAAGCCAGCCGCCATTACGCCATGCCGCTGTACGGGAGGCTCGAGCCGTTCGAGGGTGAAGGGTCCGCCTGGCCGGTCTACGAGGAGCAAGTCGGCGTGTTTTTCCGGGCGAACGACACACCCGAGGCGAAACAGCGCGACATCTTCCTGGCCAGCTGCGGGACCTGCGTCTTCGCTCTCCTGCTCGACCTGCTCAAGCCGGCCACGCCGCACGACAAGTCGCTGGGTGAGCTGCTCGCTACGCTACGCTCGCACTACAGCCCGGCTCCGTCGACGTTAATGGAGCGTTTTCGCTTCAATAACCGGAGCCGCCGAGACGGAGAGACGCTCGGGCAGTTCGTCGCAGCGCTGCGATGGTTGGCGAGCGGCTGCGCCTTCGGGGAGCAGCTCGACTCGCTGCTCCGGGACCGTTTCGTCTGCGGCATCAACGACCCCGCCATGCAGACGCGACTCCTGGAGCTTCCCGACCCCTCGCTGGACGACGCCGTGATAGGCAGCGCTGGCGATGGAGGCTGCGGCCAAGGACGCGGGCGAGCTAGCGCGTGCGGCCGGCTCACCGTCGGCGGAGGCGGCGGTGAACAAGATGGCGACACGGCATGGCAGGTGCAGTCGCTGCGGTGGTGACCACCCCCCCTCCCAGTGCCAGTTCGCGCAAGCGGAGTGCTTTGCGTGCGGAAGAACTGGGCACATTGCTCGGTCGTGCCGAGGGGGGACGACGGCGGACGGACGGAAGCAGCAGCCGGCGTCGAGCACAGGTTCCGCGCCAGCCCAAGGCCAAGGGAGTCGGCGCAAGGGTAGGCGGCGGGGGCGTGCGGCAGCAGCTTCGGGTCCAACGGCTAGGCTTCACGTCGTGGCCGAAGACCCGCAGATTTTCGACATGTGGCACGCGGCCACAGTGCAGCCGCCGGTGCCACCATACTGGCTGACCGTCGAAGTCTGCGGGCGCCCCATTGCCATGGAGCTGGACACAGGGGCCAGTGTGTCGGTCATGGCCGGGAAAGCATTCAGGCGCACCTTCCCTGGCGTGGCCGTCGAGGCGTCGCGCGTCATGCTGCGCAGCTACTCCGGACAGCTCGCCCAAGTCGAGGTTCAAGCCCAGGTCAGCGTCTGGCTTTGCGACAGGGAGGCCACCCTGCCCCTGTACCTGACCAAGGGGCCGTCACCGACGCTGCTGGGCCGGAACTGGATCCAGGCGTTGGGCGTGAGGCTGCTGGAGTACCAGGAAGCAGTGCATGCAGTGGCAGACAGCCCGAGCCTCCGGACCAAGTTCGAGGCCCTGTTCCAGCCCGAGGTGGGGACATTCACCGGCACGGCGGCAAGCATTCAGGTGCCAGAGGGAGCACTGCCCCGCCCCGCCCGACTGCATGGACGGCGTCATCGAGCAGCTGCTGCACCGGCGAGAGGCCGGCACCAACGGCGGCGGGGTGCTGGGCGCCAACGACCACCTGCTGCACCTGGTGGTGCTGGGTGCCAGGGCCAGCGCCCAGCAGGAGGCGCAGGCTATGCGGCAGGTGCTCCCGCAGGGTTTCCGGCTCGACGACAAGGCCCAGTACGCGCTGGATTTCAGGATCATCGACGGCGACGTGGGCCTGCCGCACAACTCGTTCGGCACGGAGCCACTGCCCCACGGCTGCCTGTGCGTGTACGCCAGCCAGCCGGGGCTGGAGTACATCCGCGGGAGCCTCGAGAAGACCCTGCTGGCCAACCTGGAGCAGGAGGACCGGCTGCCCTTCCACGGCCTGCCCCTTGTCATGGTGTTTGCGGGCCAGGGGGACTTCATGCGCGAGGAGGGCATCAACCGGGCCAAGAGCCTGTAGTGCCCCTTCGTGGACGACAGCGGCGGCCTGGACCCCGTGCGACTGGAGCAGGCGCTGTGCGCGCTGGTGGAGAGCATCGAGTGGCGGGCGGGCCGGCTTCACATCTACCAGGCGCTGCCCGCGGTCGCGGGGCCCCAGCCGGACCTGCGGCTGAGGCTGTGCATGGTGTGCGGGGACCCGTACGCGCCCGAGCAGGTGCTGGCGCCCCTGCTGGCGCAGCCGGGCTGCCTGGCCACGGGCCCGCCGCACTGCCTCAGCCTGGACTCCTTCAAGGGGAGCCAGCTTCACCGACCGCTGCCAGCACAGCACCAGGGGCTGGTGCTACTCGCGCCACTGTGGCGCCACGCGCAAGTCCTTCGACACCGGGAAGGCTGACAGCTGGTGCGAGAGTGCCACAGGTGGCACCCAATGCTGCCACACCTGCATCGACACCTGTGCCCAGGCGGAGTGCGAGACTACGGAGACCGCCAGACCATTACTCGCCGGGGAGACAAGTGGTGTTTTGTGTTTGCGTAGGACAAAGAAACTTGGGGGTGAGGGGCGTGACAAGTGTGTGGCGCCCCCCATCCCTGATATTCGTTGGCCGCTAAGTTCAGTGGCCCCACCAGGCTCGGTGGGCAACATTGTGTGTGGCCGGGCAATAAACACCGCCGAGCACGGCTGCTCGGGGGTCAGTCACCGTCACCACCAGCACGCTGCATGCCGTCTCTCGGCTGGAGGGTACCCCTACCCTCACAGGTTCACGAACGCGGGTCTAAATCGTGACACAGTTGTTGTTAGTCGCCTTACCAGGAGGAAACATTCTAACCGCAGCAGAATACTACGACTTTATGTACATCAATGAAATCGAAACCCCAACGCGTAACGGTAACTGCCGCTCCAGGGACACATGTACCGATCTAACCTTCACAAGAGGATCGGACAAATGTACTACATGGATAAATACCAAAGAAAACCTGGGAAGTGACCATGATATCATTCGCATCACCACCAAAACCAGTTGGTGCAAAAATAAAGGCAGGAAACAGAAAATTACTGACTGGGACAAATTCAGAGCAGCCCTCAGCAGCGAGTGCCCAGACGACGATATTCATGACATAGACGAATGGAGCAGTAAAATCTTAGATGAACACAACAAAGCAACCAAAGCCGTCTCGGTAGATCGAACCTTCGCCTGCATTGACAGATACCTAGCGAATATATGGGATAAAAGAGCCAAACTAGTTAAAAGATGGAAAAGACAGAAAAGCAACAAGGTTCTGAAAAGACGGATCAAGAACATAACAAAGGCAGCTAGAGAATACGCAGAGAGACTCTCCAGACAAAACTGGAACGATTTCTGTGACACCCTGAAGAACACCCTTAGCACATCCAAAACATGGAACACCATCAAAAGTCTGCTTAACCCAGAGGGCACAAAACGGGAGAGTAAACACAACCTGAAAAGAGTTTCGCACCTGTTCAAGGGTACAAACGAGCAACTCATCCATGCTGTGAAGGAAAAATTTGGATTTAATAGTCCGATTGAGGCAACAAACAAAAGATACGAAGGTCCGGCGAACGAGACTCTAGATCGCCCCATTACTAAAGAAGAAGTCTTCGCAGCCATAATGGGAACAAAAAGAAAAGGAGCAGCAGGCAGAGACGGAATAATCAACTCTATAATAATAAACTTAGGTGACCGACAAATAGAACAGCTCACCAAATACTTCAATGAAAAAATCTGGATACCCGGTACAATACCACCATCCTGGAAACACTCCGAAATAATAACCATACCGAAGCCAGGCAAACCCCCTGACATTGGCAACTTGAGGCCAATCTCACTAACCTCGTGTCTGGGAAAACTCTTGGAAAAAATCATAACCAACAGGCTTTCCAAACATCTCGAAACGAAAAATTCATTCCCCCACTGCATGATAGGCTTCCGGAAAGGCCTAGCTACACAGGACGCTTTTATCCAACTCCAGCACGATATTTTTAAAAAGAAGGAAGAAGGGGAACAATTTATCCTGGCACTAGACCTCAAAGGAGCTTTCGATAACGTAACACACGACGCCATATTGACAGCTCTAGAGAGGCTAGAATGCGGGGATAGAATATTCCGCTACGTGAAAGCATTCCTGTCCGACAGAACGGCTACCATTTGCATTGGAGACACGAAGTCAGATATCTTTGACATGCCTAACAAAGGCACACCACAGGGATCTATCATCTCACCGCTTCTCTTTAACATCACTATGATAGAGGTAGCAAAAAGAATCACAGAATACGACCAAATCGGGGCTGCAATTTACGCGGACGATATCACCCTATGGACAAAAAAAGGCAACAGAAATCAAAAAATCCAAACGCTGCAAAACGCAATAAATGAAATTAGAGAACTTGCGGCCAACAACGGGTTGCAATGCGCCCCTGAAAAATCAGAGCTAGTCAGAGTATTCCCCTTAGGCCATGAAAAGCAAACGTTACTCTACATCGACTCGAAACCAATCCCTGAGAGAAGCCAAATAAGAATCTTGGGCATGATAATCCAACGCAACAACGGAGCCGACGAAACTCTAAAAAGAGTCGCCAAAACCACCCAACAATTAGCTAAGATTATAAGAAGAATCACCAGAACCCGAAACGGAATGAGAGAAGAGGACACGCTGAGGATTACCCAAGCCCTAATAATTAGCAGAGTAGCTTACAGCCTACCCTTCCACATTCTAAAGGGTAACCACCTCAATAAGATCAATGCGACAATTAGAACAGCCTATAAAACAGCACTCGGCCTCCCCATCTACACAGCTAATCAAAAGCTGTACGATCTCGGAGTGTGCAACACATTCGAAGAAATAAGGGATGCAGTGCTCGGTAACCAAAAAGAACGACTACTCAAAACTCGTACAGTCCGAGCAATCCTATCCAACATTGGCTCTCCGGCAGAAAAAGAATTCTTGAATAGAACGATAGAACTATCACCAGACCAAAGGAAGGGAATAAAAACCCTACCTACACCCAAACACATGGACAAAACCTTCAACAAGGAAACGAGAATAGCAAGGACTAATTTTCTAAGAAGAAAGTTCGGAAATCATGCAAACACTGTCTACACTGACGCAAGTAAGGGACCACACGGCTCTTCCATTGCAGCAGCTGTCGACTTCAAAGGCTCCCCCATAGACTACGCCACCCTTAGAAAACAGGACACTGATGAAGCCGAAACCAGTGCTGTTCTGATGGCTATCAGATGGGGAGAAGCAAATGACAGGAGCTTAAACATCATCACGGACTCGACAAGAGCTATCAAAAATATCACTGCCGGAGTAATACCCATTGGCTCTAAACATATCATCCCAAGGGAGTTGAACCGTGTACACAACATTACTTGGTGCCCTGCGCACGAAGGCTTGGAAGGAAACGAGAGCGCTGACTCGCTTGCGAGAAGTCTTACGAACCGCAGCGACGAGGACCACTCCTACGCCCTTCCACCATACGAAACCTACGGAGAACGTCTTAAAAGAAAAAGACTTGAAAGGAGAACGCTACCCGCTCCTCACATGGCCCTAAACGCCCACGATGCACAAACACTGAGAAGAATACAAACCAACACATTCCCACACAAATCAAGGCTGGCGCTTATGTTCCCAGACAGATTTAGTGAGGACTGTTATGAATGCAATGAAAAAGCCACCCTTTTCCACACCATATGGAATTGCCCAGTTATATGGCAAACACAGAACAATACACCTCATTCACTAGAAACGTGGGAGGCGACTCTGGCCAGCGAGGCCTTGGAAGACCAGCGCCAGCTGATCGACAGGGCCTGGGCCGGGGCACAAGCTTCTGGGGCCCTGGAAAGAGGACTCCACCCAAGTTTCTCCCTTTAATCCCTTCCCCCACCTCAATAAAGTTTTACTGAACTGAACTCAGCGCAAACAACACGAAAAACGTATCCGCCGCTGTCGCATATTCGACAATGCTCGCCCTCTAGCGTGCTCGAAAGTAAAGCAATCGTAAACGTTTTAAAATGGCCGATAGATGACGCAAAAAAAAAGTAGGGGTCCCCAGGGGAGGGAGCAGCTACTAAGCACCACCATCAGAGGTCATTTACATCAAGGCGTTTCCTTGGTTTCCTTTATCACGGAGGCCGCATGTGGGCGGGCACATATTGGGAAGAAACATAGCACAACACAGCGACATACACTTCATTAAAGGCACTGCCAACGCACAATACACGCAACACACAACGTCGCAAGCATAATACACGTATACACCGCAACATATAGTACACTTTTCACATTTCGGCATGATCACAAGCCACAACTAAACACTGAAACGGCGACAAAGTATTTATAACCCTGATCGCCGAGAATGCAGGTAGGAACAGTGAGATCGTTGCTTGTTTCGATAACCCACGGCAGTGCGTAAGCCTTAGGTGGGTTTTGTTATTTCATCAAATGTAACCCGTGCAATTGCAAACTTTTATTAATTTGAGGTTTTGTAAGAAGCAGTAAAATATCTCAAAGAAGAAAAAAACGTTTCACGAAACAGTACGGCAGGTATGTTTGGTTAATGACACTCATTGCCTCGCCTTCGCTCTTTTAGCGTAGAGCGCACCACTGGTCTGGCAACCATTCAGCCAATTTTACCAAATGGGGGCTTTTTGTTGTTGGTAACTGATGCGTCCATATGCTGCGGTCCGTGCTCGTTGACGAAAAAAGGGGCAGTTTGCTATCATCGCTGACCTCTTTTACCCTTGGGCGTCAGTATAAAACGTCCACAAATGCAGTGGTAACGTTGAACAGGGCGCAGGCGAGTCGCCCACAGCAAGCATGCAGCGGTGCCCACAGAATGTGCTTCAAACACACGGCTGGCGAGCCGTGCGTTAGCGTGGCGGGCACATGGTAATAATAAAAAGAACGCTGTGTCTAAAAGTACGTCGGACGTGCCCGCAAAATTTCTTAAAGATACGTCGGACGTAACCGCAATATTTCTTAAAGATACGTCGGACGTACCCGCAATATTTCTTAAAGATACGTCGGACGTACCCGCAAAATTTCTTAAAGATACGTCGGACGTACCCGCAAGATTTCTTAAAGATACGTCGGAGGGCCCAGAGGGGCTCGAAAGCGGCGTTGCTCGAAACTAGCGTGGTTATCTCGAACCATCGACGGCAAAACCATCACGCGTTTGCTGTATATAAGCCAAGAATCTAACGATGCCTAACCTGACGCAGAATGTATTTTTTCCCTCGTGTTCTCTAGTTGGACCTTATTTGAAGGGGCGGTAAGAGCCTTCGCTGAGGTCAGAGATCGAATGCGGACAACTACGGGTTCTCGCAAGAGGGAAACAAAATCATGTGCGACGCGAGTATCTTTTTTTTTTTTTTCCTCATATGTTTCTGTCTAAAGCCCTAACCACATGGACGCGAAATCACGCGTCGCGCGAGCGTCGGCGTCGTTCGGCGTCAACGCGCGGGCCCACAGGAGACCGGCGAAGTCGCGCGCCAGTCGCTGCGTCGGCGGGCGTTGCTGGAAACGTATGCCATCCTGTTGAAGTCGTTTATGAGCAGTTATTGTCGCCTTTTGAACTGCAATTATCAAGACTTTAGCTTTAGCAAAAAAAAAAAAATCGCTTGGCGTCTTTATTTATTGCTAAGTATGTTGGCGGGCAAATATTGAAATGCTGCGAAATGTATCTCGAGCCATCACAGTCACATCAGAACAAAATAAGATAGAATGATAAACGAAGACGCACCTCGCAGAACTGCTTTACTTGCTACTTGATTTAACCTTCATGTTGCGCACCGACTGCACGTTTGTGAATTTAAATTGTAAGCAAAGCAAATTTCAGTGCTGCCTTGATACTGAGGTTACCATCGAACGTAATTTGTAGGTTGAAAGGCAAGGTACTCTGGCACCCTGTCTGTACTCTGTAAAAAAAACTGATCAAACCATCGCCGCAAAAAAAAAAAAATTGGGCCCATCTCCCCGCGAGGGGGACTCGAGTAAATGCGTCGCATAGAGGGTGGGTGTATTGCGTTAACGTTTAGTGTTTGGGGAGTTGGTGGTAGTGAATGCGTTGTATCAGCAGCTTCTTGACGTAGTTTGAATGAGTCAAGGATATAAGGCGCGTTCGTAGCCTTTGATTCTGTGTCGGTTTTGTGGCGCAGTGGGAAGAGCACCATGTACCTCGCGTTCCGCCCAAAGGTAGTGAATGCGTTGTATCAGCAGCTTCTTGACGTAGTTTGAATGAGTCAAGGATATAAGGCGCGTTCGTAGCCTTTGAATCTGTGTCGGCTTTGTGGCGCAGTGGGTAGAGCACCCTGTACCTTGCGTTCTGCCCGCAGGGTCGTGGGATCGAAACCAGGCGCCGGTAAGTATTATTTTTTATATAGTGTAGGGAGAGGTATGCGGACCTGTTGTTGAGAGCGATTCGGGTAACGTGATGCGGGAGAAGAGGAGTGGGGGAGAGGGCGCACCTGCGCGCTGAGCTGTTGCGGACGGACGGCGGACGCTACATGTGAGTTAAAGAAATGCTCTGCATAAAAAAAAAAAAAAAACACAGACGGGGCTTTGCCAGGATTCGAACCACGGACTTTCAAAACAGAAGGCCGGCTCTCAACCCCACGACCACGCGAGGAGATGGTGGAGACACGACAAATTTGGTGTACCAACTGAGGCTGCCCACGAATAGTGTCGGGTGTGCTTTCTTTTGGTCGTATTTGAGAGATTTGAGCTGTGGTAACGCTTGCTTCTTGCGCATCGATCTTGGAGCCGAGGACAATAATGCTAGTGCTACAAGCGATGTAACCACAGCTCCCTTATTTGAGCCAAAAAAAGCTATCGCACATCCCCGGTCTCCCCTGCGCAAGCCACGGGAGCTACGAATGGAATGGCGTTGCGCTGCTGAGCACGAGGTCGCGGGTTCGATTCCCGGCCGCTGCGGCCACTTTTCTGATGGAGGCGAAAAGCAAAAACGCCCGTGTGTACGAGATTTCGGCGCACGTTAAAGATCCCCAGGTGGTCTAAATTAATCCGGAGCCCTCCACTACGGCGCGCCTCATCGCCTGCGTTGCGTCGGCGCGTTAAACAATACAATCAAAATCAAATCAAACGAATGGAATGGAATGCGCCAGAATTCTGGCGTTGATAACGCTTGCTCGTCACGCACCGATCTTTCTGACAAGCCACATTATGCTAATACTGGATGCGATGTAACCAGAGCTCCCTCATTTAACTCACACAAAGCTATCGCAGATCCCCGATCTCCCCGATGAAAGCCGAACAAGCCACAAATGGATGAGCGCTTGCGAACAGAAATAGCTTGCAATTTGTCTCAAGGCAAACGATTACCGTAAGTTAAAAAGAAATTGATTGTTTTTTGCTTAAAAGGGCCCTGAAAGGCATTTTGAGCACATTAAATGAAGTAGCGCAATCGTTAGATTGGGTCGTCAAGGTCATCTGGGCCAAGTATTACTCTTTTACGCGCAGCGGAAAGCTCACACTTTTGTTGCAAAGTTTGTCGCTTTTTTCTCACCCTTTCCTTCGTGTTTTTGGACGCCGCCATCTTCACATGTCTACATCATCGATTCCCAGATGCTCGTCATGAGCTAGACATCCTGCTATTGGGCGGCTTTTTCACGCACTTCCGGCAAAGAGATGAGTCGTCTGCTCAGCGTCGACTCGCCGGCTGATCTGCCAGGGGAGTGTCGGAGTGCTTGAACATTTTACGACAAACGAAACAAGTGTAAACGAACGCTTAACCGTTCGTATTGAATGCAACACGGCCATAACACGACATGGATATTCTCTTACCGGAGTACGTTCCATAAAGAAAGCGTTGAAGCCCCGTGGCACTTTTTTCGTGCAATCGCAGAGAACGCGCTGAGCCGAATGCCCGGGTTTGACGGATACATTTTTTTTTCACTTCAAAACAATCCAGAGATGCGTTTCGAACGAACACAACGTCACAACATGCGTTGCAAGTCTGAACCACGATTGACAGACGATGGGTTGCCTCCTCCTGCCCGTCGTAAATTCGGCACTCACCTCGCGCGCGGTTTGCGGGGACGAACAGCAAGTCACTTAACTCTGGCGCGCAAGCCGAGATGGCTTTTAGCCACGCACACTGCACATACCCCATGCGAGGTTGAGTCGTACGTCGCTCGAGAAAGATAATCCAGACCATGGGAAGCACTATCCACCCGCAGAAGCACAACGTCGCATTTCATCGCGAAACAAAGGCGTCCACAACACACACACCATCGCCTCCTGTAATGCCAAACGCATCTCACACTTCCTAATGAGAGTGAGTGGTACACCTGCAGTGCCCACATGTGGCGAGGTGGGGCCCCAAGCTGAACCGGGATCACGCAACCGTAACTGACTTCTGGGGCGGTTTGTGCCTTGTTGCCAAGGCAACCGATGTTTGAGATCGTCAAAGAAAGGCGCTCTCTCCAGCGCTAGAAAGCTCAGAGCCGTGCCGGAGCATGTTTTGCCAACGTTGCCGCTCTCCACCACGCGTCGCCCCAAACTGAACTGGTCACATGATTGAAGCGTTTTGTGCACGGGTTCTGGATCGGTTTAAAATGTCTTTTTCACATGGCGCCGGTAGGAATTACCACCACCGCAAAATAAGACCCGGCACCAGCGGGGCCACATCTGATACGGCGCTTTTTGGATAAACAGTGCGCGGTGCATGAAAGGGGCCGAGCGCACGATCCACCTCGAGCGGCTGCGAGTTCGCCGCTGATTAATAGTCACGTGCTGCACTGCAGAAACGCACACCGCGAAAGGGCAAGGCCAGGCCGCCGCACACGTGCGGCCAGATTTTTCGTTCGCTTATCCATCCTTGAGCGAAGTGCGGAATTCATGGTGTCAACAAAACTTGCCCGTAGCAGACGGCAGTCGGAGGAGCGTAATGCGGAAGTACGTCACCGCTGACTAGCGCAGCATCATGGGAGGGAGTGCTCGCGCGCCGTCAACAGTTGAAAAGAGGAGGAAACGCGGCGCGACGATAATGCGTGGTTTTTTATTTACGATTTCTCAGCTAATACTCATCGCTTTAACAAAATTCTTGCGGGAGGAGATTGCTAATACATTGTCTTATTTGGTTACATGTACATCCATGCATCGGCGGAAGGTATTTCAGGACCCCTTTAAAGGAACGACCCCAAACCACGCGAAGACGGACGCTGCCGCTCGCTTTCCGATGCTCTCTCGCGCTGCGTCGACGCCGATTCGCTCTTTCCAGCGACGCTGGTGACGCCACGCGGAATTTGTCCGAAGCCGGGAGACGGTGATCGACGGCCCGATCGTTCCGGCGGAGGCGGCGGTGGCATCCGCGCGGCTTCTCCGAAATTAAAAAGAAATACAAAATGCACCATAAATGATCGGAAATTAACAATCATTTGTATTCTATCAAATTCCTCGTAGCTTCAGATAAATGAAAAGGTTTTGAACGTCATCTGTGCCTGCTTGCTGGGCGCCGCTTTTGTAGGCTCTTAAATTTGTATAACCTTGTGATCGTCTTTTTCGGATACTATTTATTCTTTGCCGCGTAATATGTCAACCGACCTTCGCTTATGTGTTGCTGAATTGGCTCAACCCCACTGCTTTCAAACATATAAGCAGCACAGGCTGTCCCATCCGATGATTGATTGATTGTGGGGTTTTAACGCGCCGACGCAACGCAGGCGATGAGGCGCGCCGTAGTGGAGGGCTCCGGATTTTTTTTGACCACCTGGGGATCTTTAACGTGCGCCGAAATCTCGAACACACGGGCGTTTTTGCTTAGGCTGTCCCATCCGCTTGGTTTTGTTTCGATACAGAAACAAATGAAAACATATTGCACGCGAAGGCGAGAAGCCAATGTGGTGATGCGCTTATTAATTAATGACTCAAGAGTCAATATACAAATAATTCTGTTGAAGCAACAAGTTTTATCAATGACAATAACTTTGGGTCTGGCAGTTCAAATGCGAGCTTTTAAATACATGTACAATTACATGATAACCCCCATTTTTCTTTTCGTGATAAAAATGGACGGACTCATAAAACTCTGACCTGTAGTCAAATCAGCATAACGTAATTACAGCCAGGAGATTTCTTATAAATTATTTATCACAAGGAAAAGGCGCAACAGTAAATGAATGTCTGTAATTTTCATGTGCCCTTCAGTACCGCACGCCAGTGTATGGTACGCACGCGCAAATACGTAGGCTAGTATATATAATTTTTCATATAATGCTGACATATTCGTATGTCTACCACTTGATGAGACGTAATGGGAGCCTCGCATTCACGGTTTTACTGCCCGAAGTCACAACTAGATTTTACTAAACCGAAGCAAAACACCGCAATACGCACATATCGCCGGCGCACATATGGTGCGCATGGGCTTCTGTTTAGCATGCCCACAGAAAAAAGATGAACACACCTGAAGATAACGTACACTGCAATATTGTCCCAAAACTTAGCGTTGCACATCGTACAGCAGTTTGCCCAATGAGGCGGGCCACGGGAATGGAATCTCAAACCACTATCCTGCGGCCTCAGCCATGCGCAGCGGATTGCCTCGCACTCGGCGCTTTTTACACCGCACCAGATGCGCCGAAACAAACCGAATGTTCTCTCGCCTTCAGCGGCGTACGCCTGTGTTTATGCTTCAAGAAATAATTGTTTCTAGTCGGACTACGGGCTTTTAGGTCGTGACTGATGCTGGCGCGAATGCTGCTTCGGGGGGCCGATCACCGTCTCGTCCGCCATTGCCGTTTCCCGCAGCGCCACCTGTAGGGGCTGGAAAGAGCGGTATGCGTAGACATCGGCGTCGCTCGAGTTTCAGCTCGCATCGCCATGCATTTCTGGCGACGCGACGTCGACGCGAGAAAACTCTGAACGTACGCTGCATGTTTGGGCCGAGTGAAACCGAATACACCGACGTACTTAAAAAAGTTTCGCGGATACGTCCGAAGTATCTTTTAAAATCTTTCGGGTACGTCCGACGTATCTTTAAAAAATCTTGCGGGTACGTCCGACGTATCTTTAAGAAATTTTGCGGCTACGTCCGACGTATCTGTAAGAAATGCTGCGGGTACGTCGGACGTACCTTTAGACACAGGGTAAAAAGAAAGACAGCGAGAAAACAAGCAAGCAGCACACCGCAGGGGCTGTGTTGCTCGTAGTCGTCGTATGCGCCCGATCGGCAAAAGCCACAGTGCAACGATGAACGGTTTCGTTTTCGGCGTCGTCGCCGACAGCAGATTGCAGACGACAGGGGAGAATATTTCCTCCCCCGTTTCGGTGTTTCGCAGAGGCTGCACAGAGGGCGCTACGTGTAATTAGCTAAAGGGTCCGGGGAAGAAAAGCATCGATTTCCTCCCTTTTTCTACCCTTTTTTCTTAGAGTGTAGGAGCTCTCTCATACTGTAAATGGTAGACAAAGCTTCCCCCTCGGCTTTCTCTGCGAACACCTCCTCCCTCTTTTCTAACCGTTTATCGGAAATAAAAAGCGCTTTCATAGCTCACTGCCACACACTCGTTCCTGCGCCCAGCGGCTCGCGTGCGCAGTAAGGCCACCGGCATGGCTTACTCGATTGATTGAAAAACTTTTATTTGCCCATATTTGTCGCTTAGTCATCGGTCAGGAGCCCTTGGTCCCTGGCGGCGGTCGTGGCCATCTGGACGAGCCGGGTCCTGGACACCCGGGTCGGAGCTGAACAGCGCGGTCTCCCACTGCTCGTTCTAACTTATGTTGAGTGCAGGCTGTCCTGCCTAACTGTTTTGCGGTTCATTTCTCCGGAGAGGGCAGGACCATACCATGATGCAGGTCAGCCCTGTCACCGCACGCCTTGTATTTATCTGAATAGAGCCCTGGGTAGCTTCGACTGTAAGCCACTGGACTGGGGAAACAATCGGTCTGCAGCCGTCGCCACGCCACTGGCTGCCATTTGCTCAGTGTCCTGTCTTGGGCTGGGCATTTTGCCCTTTTTAGCGTATAGTGGTCAACTATATCTCTGTAGTACACCAGTCTGTCCCTGCCTCATCGTCATATCGAGTGAGCGTCTGCGTTAGGAGTTTCGACATCGGCTCGGTCACAGTCCTTCAAAGCAGTGAAGGACTCTGGCTCGGTCAACGAAACCTCGAGCCGCATCGTGCGCACACTTGTTCCCGGGCAGGCTAGAGTGGGCCGGTGCCCATATCAGTTGTACTTTGCCGTCTCGCTCCATCATCAAGCCGGATTTGAGAATTTTGAACGCCTCGGGTGAGATGCATCCCCTCGCATATTTTAGAATGGCCGACTTCGAGTCGCTTACTCCAACGTTTGTCTTGGGGGACGCGACCATTGCCGGGCAATGGCCAGCTCCTCACCAACCTCCGGTTCCGCCGTCCGGACCGAGCCGGTGGTGATGCAATTGCCCTGTCGATTCACTACCGCTAAGGTCATAGCGTCGCGGCTGGTATATTCGGCGGCATCCACGTACATCACGTCCTCGAATTTCGAGAATCTTTTGTGCAGAGCCCTGGCTCCGGCCTGTCGTCGCTCCTCGTTATGTACCGGATGCATGTTCTTGGGGAGTGGCGGGGTATATACGTGGGTCTGTATCTCCGCTGGTATTGAGATTTCCGTACCTTGCGCACGTCTGTAATTTATTTTAGAAAATCTAGAATTTTCCTCCCTGTCTGGATTTTAGAAAGGCGTTCCTTTTGTGCTGTTTGCTGGGCTTCTATAAGCTCACTGAGGGTGTTATGGAGGCCGAGCGCTTCAAAGCGTTCGATCGATGCTGCTATATGTATACCGAGGGCTTGTTTGTGCGCTCTCCTTATCATTGCGTTTATTTTGTTCTCTTCATCCCGCTTTAGGTTCAGGTAAGGGGTTACGTATACGTAATCCTACTTAAAACGAATGGATTACTCGAAAGGTTTTTGTAAATTACTTGTAAAGAAAACAAACAAGCTGCACGCTCGTGATAGACGCAAACAGAACATGAACAGTAAGATTGACACATGCGCTTTCTAACAACTCAAGGTTTATTAGGAAGACTCGTAAGTTGAGCAAAAAGTTGGATAAAAAACAAAAAAAAATGACGCCCCACAAACTTTATCTCACACAAACACTCCCGCACATGACTTGTCTAGTAAGGGAACCTCAAACATATGTTGGCGTATTCTGTGTCGTTCCTACTTAGGGCCATATTTTCACGCAAAGGCTTCACCTGCCCTGAGAACGGACGTTTTCGAGAAGTTGAAGACTTCCAGGTGGAATTCATAAATTAGCAACAAATAAAGAACGCCCCGTCACGTCTAAAACTAGGGTCAAGGCACTTGAAATTGAATGTACTATGAATGTTCACGGCTCCCCTTTTAATGCCAGCAGGAGCTCAATAAGCAAGGTTATGAAACACAGCAGATTTTGATGGTAAAGCTGCGTGCGTCAAATAAAATGTCTTCTACCACGTACGCGGTGTCATGTCTTTTACATCTTCGGGTAGAATCCGCGTTAAATAATTTTTTTTCGAATATTCTTACGTAAACGAACCTGCGCGTTACAATCGGGGCTGTGTTAGAATCATGCAAATACGGTAGTAGAAAAATGTGGCGCCATCGTTGCATCCATCCGGAAGAGCCCCGTTACACGGACGAAATGTTAGATGGCCGGTCGCCATTTGGGAGCTCAAAACTCGACGAGGAGCAACTCGCAGCAGCGAATGATGAGGCAGCTTCTTGTTGCCACTTTTTCTAGTCATCCAGGCCTGACAGAAACTCTGCGGGCGTGCAAAAGGGCTAAATATTCACATAACACAAAATAGCCGCATACAACGTGTGCGGCCCAAATATTTACATACGGTCGTCACTGACTGTGTTCGTTATCTTCTCGGCAACCTGCTCGTCGGCAATCTGCGGCCCGTGGAGAAGTATTATGCGGTCCCCAGAACACCGTTACACCCCCCCCCCCCCCCCACCCCCAATTCCCCTTGTCACTTCATATAAATGCAAAGGCTTTGCATGAGGTCCATTGTATTGACCTCAAAGGAGGTTAGACGGGCGACAAGAACAGAGAATTGATCGTTTCCAGTTAGCATTGACACACAGCCAGATTACTGCCAATTATTGTCAAATATTATTAGCAATTCGTTGAATTTTTCCCCTTTTTTTCTCTTTGCCTGCAAAGCCCCCTGCCCCTGCCCACCGATTTTTCGTCCGGCCCTCCCCCATGTCGGCTTCATGCAACTGGGCCCTTCACCTCAAAAGGGTACCGACCCTCTGTTAAGTGCGAACTGAGAATAGATGAGGCGAAAGCGTAATTGACAAAATAAGAGCAAACAAGGAAACATAACGGCCACTCAGTTCACCCGAAAGTTTTTTCTAAGGCCCCTGCTTTCGGAATTACGAAACGGATATGGCGTGTTTTTGTTGTGTCCATTGGTGTGTTTTTAGTGACACTAACTCTTTTGGCCATATTCTCCACTTTGACATATCGTTTCCATTTTCTTCTTCTAACTGTCTTCTCGTTTCATCTTGACTACTGAAATCACTGAACGTCCAAATGAGGCCCTTTTTCTCAAATGTAAGGTGCCAGAAGAGCCTGGAAATATATAAATAATCACCAGAGCTCAAAGTAGCCAGAAAGTAGCTAAGTCGCCACACTGAAATTTCAGTCGCCACGAGCATATAAATCTCCAGTTTGGCTACAAATCGCAAAACTTGGCAACACCAGAGACCAGTCGCCTAACGTGTCCTTTCATCAGTGTCGTTATACTTTTCTTTGCATCTTTTCTTTCGGTCGACACGACTGGACACATACCCGTGTTCGCATTACAATGCATAGAGGACAACTGGATGAACGTACTTTGCTGGTTACCTAATTGCTACTTCTGTAATTAGCATGGTCAAATTAGTCATGCAGGCCTCAGTACATGTTTTTGCTGACTCGAAGGCTGCAACGCATTCTCTAGGTCGGCGTGATGTAAAAAAGTGAGCGATCTACCAGTCTGTAAAAGAAGAACTGAGACGCAAATTAGTGTACAAACAAATGCATTATCCCAGCCGGTACTGAAGGGAGAAAGAAGTTATGCTCCAAGAGTGCTTCCCCTCGGGATCCCCACACGAATACTCGATGTACAGCCTAAACTATAGCTCGCGCGCTGTGGAGTACTTCACGCGCGTAAATAAGCTCTGCGACAAGGAAGACATGTTTACGCGCGCACAGGCGAATACAAAGTTATCACCCCATCAAGCTTGCGAGGGTCGCCTGACATGCGTGAGTGCGGGCGACCTGTGCGGCCCAGTGCTGCGTATTTGGAGCAAAGGCAGGACGAGGTGATCGAGCGGTGCACTTTCCAACTAATGCCAGCACATCCGGAGGTTCTGTTCCCTATTAATTAAATCTTAGTTTTCTCCATACTCACGACTGCTCCAGACGCGTGATAAAACTGCGTAGCGAATATAATGCCTTCTTGAACACTACTTTTGCCAGCACAAAACTGGTCGACGTCGTCACTTTAGCATTAACACATTTACGCTTATACAACAATAGAACATCGCAGGCCGTTAAAACATGCTATGCTAACCATGCAAATACTATAATAACTAGAGACCGGAACTTTAGGCACTAAAAATTCAGGTTTTAGGCGCCTATAATAGGCACTGAAACTAGCCATTTAGGCCTATATAGGCACTAAATACTCTCTTTTAGGCATATATAAGCTCAGTTCGGCTTAACTTCAGAAGCATATTTTAGCACATTTTTGTTTACTTGCGGTGACACCACGGAAAAATCCTGTGCTGGGACAAAGCAATTTTATTTTATTCTGGAAAATAGGCCGCACAAGAGTTGCCATTTAAAAATTTACGTGAAATTCAATGGGACTCACCACCAAAAGAAAGGACTGAAGGCCATGAAAAACGACACCAATGTCAATGATTTGCGGCTTGAAGTTGTACCCCCTTTCCGTCGGTAATTTTGTGCGAAAAAAAACAACGCTCAATGTCCACGGAAGTTGGGGGTGCCGTTTTCTACTTCTGGACGCTCCATGACCTCATTTAATCTAGACTATGACAACGTTTTCTGATGAGAACATTCGGCACATATTTTACCGCACGGATTCCAGAAGTTTTCTGCCAGACAGATTTAATCAACCAGTCCTTCGGAGATGGTGGCGGATCTGTCCTGGACCTCCTAAATGAGCTCAGCAGACAGAGTGGCGCCAAAGCTCTCAGCTGTTGAAATGCCTTCTGCTAAGAATGCGAAATAAACACACGAATGTGCCCTGTCACGTTGAAGTGTAACGTGGTGCAAATAATTTGGGCGGCGAAGCTTTTGGCGATTGCAAAGCTGTTGATAGAACCGGAGTGTTTTTTGTTAGTTTTCAGCCCTCAGCCGAGTTCCTCAAAGTGGAACAACGGGTGGTGGTAGAAGCAAAATCGGTAACTGTCGCTTGAAGACATAACTGCGCTTCGAAAAAAGATCTTGACTGCAACTGATTATTCATTGACGGAGCAGAACGAACTTCCCAACTCTTCACAACACCGATGAATCCCATGGATAGTACAGTGAAGGGCAATAATTCTCTAAAAATTATTGAGCCATTCTGTCCTGCAGATGCAGATCATTAGCGAAGCTGCGGGACAAACGCGATTAAGTGACTGTACACTATATGCCGATTATCAACAGTAGACAGCACGCAAGATTCTTTGGAACTATTTCCTTTAAAGGGACCCTGCAACACTTGCCATCGACTACTAGTAATGTATTTTGGGATAAAGTCTATTGTCCCAGAAATCTCCTCCCGCAAGAATTATGAAAATCCGTTCACAATTAACGAAACTACACGCGATGAGAAATCGCGCATAATCGTTCCCTCTCAACTCGACCGCGGGCAACGCGACGAAAGCTGCGCGCTCTCTCCCGGAGAGGGGGGCGGCTCGCGGCGTTCTCTTCGGCGGCCTTCGATATATCACATGCCGGGTAGTTTTCTCCTTTTCTCCGCAACGCGGAGGGGCCTATTTCCGGTCTGGTGCCACAAAAAAGCAGGCATGGGTGCCTGCTCGCAAGTGCGCGTTCGGGCTGGTAGGGCGTTTTTGAAGCAATAAACGTTTGTAGTCGAGTGGTCCCGTTGAAAGGGAAGTATTGAGCTCATCACTCAAACTCCGCGCGCACTGAAAACACAAAAGAAACGGCAAAACTGTGCCTACAGGTTCAGGCATAGAAGAGGTTCGTACACAGCGATGACGACGACGGAAATGGGAGAATCTACCCGCGAAGTTGACCAGTGACAGCCGATCGGGCAGCCATGGCCTATGTGACGTCCCTCAGGCCATGCATAATGAGGACAACTGAAGAGAGAGCGGTTTGTTTTTCCGCGTCTTTCACATCGATTTGCGCGCTCACCGCTTCACGTGCACGTGTAATATTTGGCTTAGGTATTCCTGGGAGTGTAATCTAAACGTTGCGCAGGTTTACTTGCACTGTTCAAAGAGTGTTGCAGGGTCCCTTTAAAGGAGTACTGACACGAAATTCCTCGCTTTCAGTTTTTATGCTGTAAATAATACCTATAGGCCCAGTAATTACGAAAATCGAACCGAAAGCCGTCAGCCGCCAACACAGAATTAATTATAGCACGTTTATTGCAACCAATTTCAAATTTGGTCGCCACGCGGGAAAATGGCCGTTCGAAAGCCAGCCTGCAAGCGGGCCAGCCTTACGTCACGGTCTCACCCGTGACGTCAGGGACGTTTTTCTTTCCTCCATGCGTTCGCCGCATCGTCTGCTACGATTGCACATGGTCCGCGACTCGCCCGCGCAGTCGACATGTCGTCTGAATCGTTAGACTCGAATGAGTCACTGCCACCGACAGACAGAACAACTTTATTTGGCCAGGCGATTAGGCCGGCGATGTCTTCGCCGTCGTCCGTTTTTTAATATCACTGCGGCTCGAACCGGCGCAGACCGTGATAGCAACAGCTTGTCGCCACTCTTCTAATCAATCTGATCACGAAAAAGAAGCTCCACATGCGAGAAAGTAGATGTTAGTGTGTTGAAAATTGTGCTAGGAGTTGTTATCAGCACTGAATTTAAAAGTGGCGTTCAGATATTTGCCGCGATGGTAAGCCTACGCTGACGGGCAGCGGAGGTTCGGTGCTCCGAGCCTCCGACCCAGCACTGCCGGCACCACGGTGCGGCGAGCGGCCGAAAGATGGCGCCACCTGCGCGCTAGAATCAAAACAGGCCGCGGCAGATGTCTTGGTCACCGATCGCTGAAACGGAAATTATTGCCAAAATAAAGCTTCATATGCGAAAAACGGGATGCTAGCGTGGTGAAAAGTTGTGTAAGGGATGGTCATTCGCAGTTGTACAGATACCAGCGATCAAATAGTCGCCACGATACTAAGTTTCCAACACCCAAGGTGACCCGTGCAACCCTGAGCCCGCTGGCTTGGGTGACAGTTCTTGCGGCCGCCGGCGCGCACGAACTCAGTTCACGTTTAGCGCTGCATGTCGTCGCGTGGAAAATAATGCATCTTGGCGTCGTCGTCGATTTGCTCAGACAGGCTTCCACGAGCAGTACTTCGCATACCGCGAGCTTGCCATAGCACAACTTGGGCGAGCTCGGCGACGCGCACCGCCGCGTCGCCGCGGTGCCCGTCGACATCGCGCAGTTTTCGGCACCAGTGCCGAACACCATGCGCCGGCAACGAACTGAAGAGCAAAGACGTCGAACACGCAACGTTTACAAGCATTGCTCACACAGCTACGCCCACGTCTCCTGCCCAAACGAATACCACCGACAACAGCAGCGCAGGATATCGTTTCCGGTTCTGAAAACGACTATATGACGTCACCCTGAACCGGCCAGACACGCAGGCCAATGTTTCGTCACGCCGAAAGCGATTGCGCTAGTGCTGCCGATTTGTGGAAGCTCGCGGCCTGGACAATCAAAATCGATTTTAGATGTGATTCCGGCCTCGGATCGCTGCAAAAATTTCTGTGAGGCATCTGTAGAAACTACTGAAGCCAATTATATCATTTTTTAGGTATCAAAATTTGGTGTCAGTACTCTTTTAAGGCTAGGTTTCCACATGCACTTAAGGATTACCCGGCACGGGTGATGACGGGTGTCACTAATAGATTACTTGTAAAGTGCTGAGATCCCCATTCCTAAGCTCCGTTTCTCATTCATTCTTCGTGCTACACACACTGCATCTTGCCAGCCGGTGATGTACCTGTTGGCGGCTGACAATGCACGTGTTCGTGGCGTCACCTTAAAACATTGGTGTCTGAGATTTGCACGTGAATTCCCCCAAGAGGCGTCTTGCATCTTCACCGGTATGTACGCGGCTGTGTCGCGTTCGTTTTTTTGGCTGCTGTTTTTTCATTGCGTTAGCAATAGATAGGGCAACTGGCAGAAGTTTTCGCTGTTGGTCTGCGGGCAGAGTGCGTCAGAAGCACATAGAACAGATTTCGTGTGGAAAGGGGTGACGTCGGTGAGCTTGGCTGCGGTGTAGCTGCGCACGGGTTCTTCTAGCGGCTCGGCCGAGGTGCCAAGTTCGAGGTGGTTGCGGTTTGGGCACGGTTTGCGCTTCTCGGCGTGTTTGGCACGATGCGCGGATTTTTCGTGCAAACGGCGCCAAAAAACACCCCTTTGTGGGCTTCTGAAGTGACAAGAGTCCCTGCTGGCCACCGACTCAAACTATCCAAAAAAGGCATGTATAACACAAAAAGCATTAATAGGCGCCGAAAAGTCCACATAGTAAAAAGAGGCACTAAAAAGCTGATATAGTCAGAATAGGCACTATAGGCACAATAAACTATTGCTTAAAATGCTCCCCTTCCCTTAGTTCGTGCTTATATAATAAATAGGCCTGATACGGAGGGAAGGAAAAAATAGGCATTTTGCCTAAAGTTCCGGTATCTAATAATAACTAGCTGGAATACCGCCCCTATGGGAATTATTAGTGTGGTTGTACTGCACGAGTGGTGCTACCAAGCCACTATCCCTCGACCTTGGTGACAAGTTTTGCGTATTTTGACCGTGAAGCTGTTGAGCAGATCGTTTGTTTATGGTGTCCGCAGTATTAAAATATAAAAAAAAAATGCCGAGAGTTCTTGCACGCGTGCCACGAGCGCACGTTCGTCACGATAAGCATACCCCCTTACGAAGATTGGCCAGTATTGCAAAAAAATAAAAAATACGCCCGTGTTCGCCGCGTACCTCGCAAGCACGTTCGTCAAGCCAGAGTCCTGGTCAAGCCAAGCATTCTCTCTTAGGGAGAATGATACATCCCCCCCCCCCAAAAAAAAAAAAAAAAAAAAAAAACTCGGCTTTTGCCGTATTGCGGCAACACTTGCTGGCAACGAGAAAGACACCTTATAGCGTACGCCCCTCGTTCGTTCGCCTTCGTGTCGTCGTGCGCATGCGCTCTGCACCGCACAAGAGTCGCGACTCGAATGTCGAAGCTGCTGTAGGTGATCATTGACTTCACATGGCCCGGCCGCGGATAGTTCGCATGGTCGCGAGGAAGAGGCTCGACGTGCAAAGCATCCGCTAGAGACAATAAGTCGCGCTTGCAGAGTGGCGTACAAAAATGTGGAAGGAAACAACGAGCTCCCTCTGGCCTTGCTCAACATAAGGTCATTGAAATGCCACGCGGCCGACGTCAACCACGGCACCACAACGATACTAAAACTCAACTTTATGTCCGTCAATGATCACCTACAACAGCTTCGCCATTCAAGACTTGCGCGGGAGTGCAAGCTTCTCTGAATTTTTTTGCCGTTCTTAACGCGTCTGATAACATCGGCGTTATGGTGAGTTCGTCGGTAACTTGATAAAACTATTAAAGCGCCTTTCCTACGTAGAGGAATTGCAGAAATGAATTCGAACTTCCCAGCAATCCCGGAGAGGAAATAAATAAAGTTTTAGTATTCCGAGGAATTGAAGGGAATGGAATTTAGGCAAGTTGTCTATCCCCGGAATGGAATTGGAACAAAATGAGGATGCTCATTCCGGCGCACTTCTAACCCCTTCAGCGCTCAAATGTGCTCTGTGATGGTTGCTGTGCGGCGTGCGCTATGTGCAGAAGGGCGAGGGATTCGTGCCTACACACGACGTGCTCAGAAGCATTCCAGTTAAAACGTTGGAACGATACAAGGCAAGTATTTCCCACTTTCTAATTCCCAGCTCGTCGGCCTGCCCGGGGACTTGGGCATTTTTATTTTCCCTCCCTTCGTCGTCGCCGCGCTGCCCGCGACGTCCATCGCGCGGAGTGTGGGTAGGATGAGGGGGAAGGGGGGGGGGGCAAGACCGATAAACAGAATTCGCGATAAAAAGCAGGGGGTGAAGTCCCGTTTACTTTCTCTCTCTCGCTCTCTAACTGTCTAACTAACACACCCTAGCCTTGCTTCTGTGAAATGCCCCTGCGTTTTTGGAGCATGGAAAATACTAGTTGGGTTCGCATTATTGTAGGCTGCGTTGTCGTTTACACGGTACACAAAGTTAGAGAGAACACGCGAACCAAGGGGACAGCACAAACGCAGCTGTCAACTTATTTATTACGACTGCAATATTTGCATGGACATCATGAGGGACAGCAAGATGTCTCCATAAGAAGCTTCAAGAACCCTGCTACACATGCAAGCAAACGGCCACCCAAGGCAATCTGTCGCTGCACTGCATTATTGCGAGTGTAGCTCAGTGTTTAAAAATTGCTTGTTTTAGCGATATAACAGATCAACCACACGCGAAACTTCGGAAGTGTTCCACACATCAAGCGAGCAGATCGTATGCGTGCGTTCATGCTCAGTTATGCTGACCACGCCTGAAATAGACTCATAGCTTATAGAGAGCGACAAAATGAAATAGAAAGCGCCAAGTACGGGGGTTCCATTCCCGACCGCGACGGCCGCTTTTCTGATGGAGGCAAAAAGCAAAAACGCCGGTTTTTTCGACATTTAGGCGCACGTTAAAGACCCCCAAATCATCAAAATTAATCCGGAGCCCTCCACTACGGTGCCCCTCATAACCTCTGTAGTTTCGGCGTGTTAAACCCCGTAATAAATCAAAGCGTCGTACAGAGAATGCACCGCTACTCAAAAATTAAACAAAGAAAAAGTGCCTTTTACCAGCTTATGATGCTTTCCCGCCTGTAACCTGTGAGTTATAGTGAAAGTTTTCCCACACTTCCCCCCAGCCCCCCTTTCTACTTCAATTTTGTAACACTTCCGACGTGCCGGCCGGTTGAGGAGTCGGCGCAACGCCAGACAGTTACCGGCCACTATCTCCCCATCCCCCACCCCCCCAACAATCACTATCTCCTTTCTTTTTCTTCCGATGTGTTTGGTCTCCAAGGAAATATTGTACTTGTAATATATCAATTTATATTTGCTCTGGTACTTTCCACTTCGTGCGTCTTAATTTTTTCCACCATGTAACCTAAAGCGCACTCTACAAAAACGGAGGGGAAATTCATTTTGATGTATAAGGGGCGAAATAATCGGCCTAGCAAAGTAGCAGACTCCGCTACCTGGAGTCTACTGTTAGAGCTGAAAGACTGTCGCCACAGAGAAATATCTATTGAGCAGTTGCTCTTAGCAGCCGCATTGTCACTTTGGTAGGTTATTACTCTTCTTTTAACGTGTGCTTTTTCACGGAGAAGCTATCGTTGCTGGCCATTTATTCATCGATTGATTGATTGTAGGGTTTAACGCGCCGACGCAACTGAGGTGATGAGGCGCGCCGTAGTGGAGGGAGGAGGAGGAAGTAACTTCATTGTGTCCAGAGGAAAGGCCTAGTTATGGCCGGTGTGCTTCAGACGACGGCCAGGATGCCTTGGCTCCTAGCGGCGTCTTCGGCCCTCTGGACGGCCCAACGCTGTATGACAGGGTCCTCGCTAAGCAGCACGGTCTCCCACTGCTCCTTGGTGTGGATAATAAATGTTCCCTCTGTATTGCTGAAGTCTTTTCTTTGTATAGCAGGGCATTCCCAAAGCATGTGTGCCAAACTTGCAAGCTGAGGGCAGTGCTTACATTTACCGTCACGAATTTCTGGGTGGAAGTGCCTGTAGAGGCCTGGGTTGGGATACGTATTGGTCTGAAGACGCCTCCATGCAACTTCTTGTTTTTTGGTCAGCGAGGGGTTGGCTGCAGGGTACTTCCGTCTTTCGCCTCTGTAGTGGTCGAGCACGTCCCGGTAGGTGCACAGGCGATCCTTGGTGTTGTCGGCAGGGTGTAGGGCGGATTGCAGGGGCTCTCGGTAGGTGAATGCTCGAGCAGCCTCGTTGGCCCGTTCGTTGCCCTCCAGGCCCGCGTGTGCTGGCGTCCATATTAAAGTGGTTCGGGTGTCTACGTTTTTGTCCTGCTGGGCAAGGACTCGCAGTGCCGCACTGGAGATTCTCCCCTTTGTGAAGTTGCGGATTGCAGGTTGAGAGTCGCTGACTATTTTCCTCGCTCGGGTTGTGGCTAGGGCTAACGCTATGGCTAGTTCTTCACCTTCTTCGGGGTGTCGTGTTCGGATGGAGCAGGCGGTGAGAACCTTTCCTTCCTGGTCGGTGACAACTGAGACCATAGCCCTTCGCTGTTCGTAAGAGGCAGTGTCCGTGTAGACGACTTGAGGTTCTCCTTGAAGCTGTCTCCCTAGCGCTAGGGCTCGCATATCTCTTCGCTTTTCGTTGTAGACTGGATGCATGTTCTTGGGGAGGAGAGGAATGTAGATGCCTTTGCGTAGTTCGGCTGGAACAGTGTGTTTTTCTCCGAAAGATCTCTCGTACGGGATGCGTAGGCGGTCGAGGATTTGCCTGCCGGTGGCCGTCTTGGTCAGGCGCTCGAGGTGTGCAATGCGATGCGCCTCGATGAGCTCTTCGAGGGTGTTGTGTACACCCAGTGCCTCAAATTTTTCATTAGAGGCACATATCGGGATTCCCAGAGCCTGCTTATGCACCCTCTTGATGAGACTGTTGATTTTATTGCGCTCTGCCTGTTTGAGGGGTAAGAAAGGGGCTACGTACGTAATTCTGCTAATTACGAACGCATACACGAGCTTTAGCAGAGTTTTCTCCTTCATGCCTCTATTCTTGTTGGCTATCCGCGCAATCAGTCTCGTGATCTGATGGGTGGCTTTCTCTAGTGTTTGCACTGTCTTGCCGTTGTGTCCGTTGGCCTGGAGATGGAGGCCGAGGATACGTATCTCGGCCACTTCGGGGATTGGGGTATCACCTACTCGCAGCGTTATGCTGTGATTTTGTGGGGTATCCTTGGGCTTTCGACCTCGTCGCGTGGGCTTGTACGACAGTTGTTCAGACTTTTCCGGAGAACAGGAAAGGCCGATTGTTTTGGCGTGTTGCTCCACAGCGTCCACTGCTAATTGAAGGCGATCTTGTATGTCTCCATCGCTGCCCCCTGCTGTCCACAAAGTGACATCGTCAGCGTAAATGCTGTGATGTACCTCATCTATGATTTGCAATTTGTTGGCGAGGTCGATCATGCTGGCGTTAAATAGGAATGGAGAAATGACTGATCCTTGTGGAGTTCCAATGCTCCCTGTTAAGATTTCAGGCGAATCATGGGGTCCCACCTTAAGCTGTGCCGTTCTGTCGTTCAGAAATTCCCTGATATAGTTGTAGGTCTTCTCCCCTACCTGTAATTTCTGGAGACTGCGGAGAATTGCATCATGTTTGAGTCTGTCGAAGGCTTTGATTAAATCAAGCGTGACTATCACGCGGGCGTCAGTGGCCGCCTTGTCTTCGTTGTTGACGATCTGGTGTTGTAGTTGCAGCATGACGTCTTGGGTTGACAAACCGGCCCTGAAGCCTACCATAGAGTTTGGGTAGAGCTGGTTGTCTTCCATGTGGTTGTTGATTCTATTGAGAACCATGTGTTCGAGGAGCTTTCCGAGGCAGGATGTCAGGGAGATCGGTCTAAGGTTCTCCACACAAAGTGCCTTCCCGGGCTTAGGTATGAGCCGTACTATCGCCTTCTTCCATTGCTTGGGCAGTGTTGCGTCGTGCCAGCACTTGTTGAAGTAGTCGAGTAAGAGCCCACACTCTTCGTCTGCGAGGTTGCGCAGCATCTTATTAGTGATGCCGTCTGGGCCCGGCGATGACTTCGGTTTTAGTCCCTGTAGGGCCGCCTTGAGCTCTTCTATGGTAAACGGTTGGTCCATTTTTTCATTGGGAGCGCCTTCATAGTCTTCATGCTTCTCGCAGGGGTGTTCGGGTGTGTATCGAGCTTGCATCTCTTGGATTGTCTTTTGTACATCACCCTGATTGTGTGTGTGGAGAAGTTTTTCCATATTCCGGAACTGTTCGGATTTACTTTTTGCTTTAGCCGTGCCCATCTGGAGTTCCGTGTGCTCACATAGAGCATGCCAATTTTGCAGCATGAGCTTGTCTGCGTACTCTTGAATTTCGAGGTTGAGTCTCGCTATGCGGCGTTTGAGTGGCCTATTGCATTTATTCCTCTTCAAGCGTTTTTTAAGGCTCTCTTTGGCCTCCCACATGTGTAAAAGCCTGGAGTCCACTTGTTGGAATTCCGCTTCTTCGGGGATGGTTGTGGTAGCATCTTCTGCCATCCTCTTAAGTCTAGCCGTCCACTCTTCGATGTCACGTATTTCATCGCCGGTTGCTTGGGAATGTTGCCTGAACTTTTCCCAGTTAATGATTTTGCACACCGTCCCCTTAGGCTTGGCCGGGCCTGTCGCGATCCAGGTGGCTGTGATGATGTGATCGCTGCCCAAATCTTGGCCGAGGTTGCTCCAATCGGCGCTGTCGCCTTTAGCCAGGTTCCTTACGAGCGCAAGGTCCGGGGTTGTGTCTGTCGTGACGCTATTTCCCTGCCGCGTGGGTTGGCTGGGGTCCGTGATCAGAATTAGGCCTTCCCTCTGCGCGTCTGCCCACAAGTTTCTGCCCTTGACCGATTCTTTCGTGTATCCCCATGCGGGATGGGCCGCATTGAAATCACCGAGTATGAGCAGCGGGTGCCCCTTGGCGGCTTCTATTGTCTTGCGGAAGAGGTTCGCGAACCTGTGCTGTTTTTTGGGGCTGCTGTATAGATTAAGTATGAACCGGCTCGTGTCACCTTTCTTGGAGGTAGGGAAAATTTCCAGGAGAACGTGCTCGATCAATTTTTCTTCGATGTCGTGCTGAAGAGCCGGTACATTCCTTCCGACCAAAGAAGTCACGGTGGCTGACTTGTCTGTGGCGTTAAGGTCTATGAAAGATCTGTAGCTTGCAAGTGTGGCTTTTCCTCCTGTTTCCTGTAAGGCCAAGATGTCGGGGGGCGTCTGCTGCGTACTTAAGAATAGCTGCGTGATGCTTCTTTTTTTTCGGAAACCTCTGCAGTTCCACTGCCAGACACAGTACCGGGAATCCCTATTTGTAGTCTGCATCGTTGCAGTCATTGGGATCAGTGCTTCTATGTCTATCGGTGGAGCTGTACCTGACGTAGGGCTTGCTGTATTTTGAGCGTTTTTCCGCTATAGCTCCCTCAATGTGGCTCATTCTGCTGTTCATCGTTGATTCTATGCGGCTTATTCTGTCAGTCAGGTCTCCTACGGCGCGTTGTATTATGTCTTGCATCGCCCTTATAGCTTCTCCTACGGCCGCATACGGTTTGTTGTTGCTGGCCGTAATAGGTGCTGTGTGCGGCGTCATCAGAAGACTGCATCATAGTTACTCCAGCTATTTACTGCGCACGTGAGCACGCGCTTCACGAGGAGCGTCCGGCGTCGTCAAGGCTTGCTCGTGGCTCTCGCAAAAATAAAAAAAAAAATTGGCCGCGTATCTGCTCCTTTAGTTGCAAGTGCCGTCAAAAGACGATATCGTTATCGGCTTTTGCGAAGTAAATGCCGCCCTTCGCTTTCCCGCTCACCTCTCATGTTGTTCCTCTTGCGCCGCGCTCCTCCCAAGATAAAGACGCCAAAGGTTTGCTTAAATCATTTTAAATTTCCCGCGTTCCACTGCTCCAAACCGGGTGTCTCGATGCGAACGCTGCCGTACGGCGAAGACGCGCGTTAATCGAGGCGCCCTACTTCAACGTTTATAGAACCGCGTTTCCCTACTTCACGTGCGTTGCAAGCAGAACGTAGAACCTATCTAGTGGAACCTTGCGGAACTGTTGCCGGTTGATTTCTTAAAATGGTGCCAGAAGCTATAGTGGCGCGGGCGACAGCAGGCGACGGCGGAGCGAATTCTTTTTCTGCAGTTGATGAAGTATTTAATTTCGCAAAAGTCAAGCATGTTTGATTTTTTTATAAAGGAACACTGCAAATATCACTTCTGTATTGATTTGTTGTCTCATATTTGCGTAATGTCTTGTTCTTCTTCAACAATGTTGACAAGTATGAACATTACGCCGGACATAGACAGGTAGATTTAGCTGTGACTATATGACTATTGCGCAGGCATTGTCTTGCTTTGGCCGGGTGGCTGAATCGAGTCACAGACAGACAGACGGACAGACAGACAGACATACAGACAGACCAAAATTTCTGGGTTTAAGTAGCCCAAGAAAGACTATCGTCTTTAAAAATTACACCATCTCCCCGAAGGGAACTATGTGGTGATGCAAAGCATGGGGGTTCTGTGTAGGTTCCACACCGGGGCAGAACCGGCGCAGGCGGTGTCTCGGAGCAGACTGAACGCCGCGCAGCGCGCGCACCTGCTTTTATACAGCTGGAGGAGAGGAGAATGGAGGAGAGACGCGCATGCGCAGTCGGGGTGTGGACGGCGCAACAAAAAGGGAGGGACATAGTCCCGACCATGAGATGGCTCCAGGAGCGACAGTGACGCCGGTGTCTTCCTGAGCCGGCACGAGACGAGCACGCTTCCCCTTTAAGGGCTCCTGGAGCGACAGTGTTGCCGGTGTCTTCCTGAGCCGGCACGAGACGAGCCGAGTGGTGAGGAGGAGAGCGGCGTTATCACAGCTGGTTAGTGCTCCTGGAGCGACAGTGTTGCTAAACGTTGGTGTTGCCGGTGTCTTCCTGAGCCGGCACGAGACGAGCCGAGCGGCATTATCACAGCTGGCGTGGAGAGGGGGACGAGGAGGAGAGGTGCGGACGCCGGACGACGGAGGGTCGACTAAGAAACGCTCCGCATCTAAAACATTTCACGTGCGTTCGCGCCTCAAGGGGTAGCACAAGACTGCTCGCGCTACAGACGCCCAGTATGCGGAGTCGGTTGCCGCCTGCGGACAAAACAACCCGGGCCCGTCAGTCATACATGAGGATGACAACGATATAGATAGATATGACAATGACTATCTACCACCGTAAAAAGCGACGACGCAACATGTAAATAAACGATGTCGAACCTAATGCAATACGTGGTAGTGTATCCTTCAGTGCTTACATAGAAATGATCCCGCTTCGTTGCGGTTCAAGCCTTGCGCGACTTAGTGCAAGCTTCGCCATTTTTTAAGTGAAGCTTTATATTCCTCAGTGATGGCGTCGGCGTCTGAGAAAAATCACCGCAGGAAAGCCAACTATACACAGTGGGTTTCGCAGAACGATGAGGATGATAAGCGAAGGCACATCAAGTGCCTCAAGCAGAAAAAAAAACTTTCCCGTGGTCGGGATCCAACCTGGATTCCCCGCGATATGAAGTCGGCATCTATCCGATGGCGCCATTTCGACACTGTTGCATCAGTTTGAATTTTAATTTGTCACTCTGACTCAGGTTGCCCGGTATAAAGCTTCGTGGTTTAATTTCGTTATACGGTTTTTTTTTAGGTTTTTCTCAGTTGGATCAAGTTTGGAGTTAATGATTGTTGTGGGGCATGCCTCATAGCCAATGTGAATCTTTTCTCTTAAAATACCGAATTTTTTTTTCGCTTCACGTAACGGTATCATTGTCGTGCCAGTGTCAATAGGGCCGCATTGAGGGCTCTACAAAATGGAACGGTTTACGTGGTTTACAAATAAAGTGAAGTTCAAATTTCCACGCTGTAAGGAAACCAAGAGATTTGGAATGCGAATTAGAGGTGATTGTGAGTGAGCGTGAGTGGGCGATGGGAGTGGGCGATGGGAGTGGCGAGTGCGTGTGAGTGGAGGAAGCGAGTGGTGAGCGCGAGTTAGTGTGAGTGCCATTGCAAGTGGTGAGTGCGAGTGCGAGGGAGTGTAAGTGGTCAACGCGAGTGGTGGGCGTGAGCGTTAGTGAGTGCGAATAGTGAGCGTTAGCGCGAGTGAGTACGAGTGGTGTGGACGAGCGGTGAGCGTGAGCTCGAGTTGGTGGGAGTGGTGACAACGAGTGGTGAGCGTGAGCGTGAGTGAGTGCGAGTGGTGGGGACCAGTGGCGAGCGTGAGCACGAGTAAGTGAGAGTGGTGAGCGTGGAGTGGCGAGTGTGAGTGCGAGTGAGTGCGAGTGGTGAATACAAGTGGTGAGCATGAGCGGGAGTGAGTGCGAGTAATGAGGCCCAAGTGGCGAGCGTGAGTGCGAGTGAGTGCGAGTAGGGAGGTCGGAGTGGTGAACGTGGTGCGCTCGTCCGTGTCCCCTTCGTCCTTTGTCTTGCCTACTGCGCTCTACGGTGTTTAGGTGGTGCGCGAGCGAATGCGTGTGGTGGGACAAGTGGCTAGAATGAGCGCGAGTGAGTGTGAGTGATGAAGGCGGAGTTGCGAGCGTGAGTGCGAGTGAGTGCGTTAGGATAAATATATTTTTTAGAGTGAGTGTGAGTGAGGGGCATCCAGTGTTGCCGAGCTATGTACAAAAGTGAAGTTCGACCCGGAGAGGGAGTTCTTATAGCGGTTAGGGATATATTTGTTTCGCATGTAATCCCGGTCATGACGTCACTTGAGCTTGAGCTGTGTACGTGTAGTTCTCGCTAGCCGCGAATTCATTATCTGTGCCCGTTATAGATCACCAAGTGCTCCAAACTCTCTTTGCAGCGATTTTCATGATGTAATCGACAAACTGTGCCTCAGGTAACCCAACTCGCCTCTGCTCATTTTGGGGGATTTTAATTTCCCTAACATACAATAGCGACATGATTCAATAATTAATTGTTCAACACAATTCTGCGCAGTGCACAGAATTTCTAAACCTTTCCAGGGATGTCAATCTTTCGCAACTTGTTCACATGCCAACGCGAACTGCTGCTACATCCTCTCACACCTTGGACTTCATATTTTCCACCACACCAGATTTGGTTTCCTCTATAACTTATCTGCCAGGAATAAGGACCATTCCATACTTCATTTTACGTTGAACGCTCAGGTACCTTCAAATACGTTTGTTAAATTGATTGATTGATTATGGGGTTTAACGCGCCGACGCTACACATATGCGATGAGGCGCGCCGTAGTGGAGGGCTCCGGATTAATCTTGACCGCCTCGGACAATCTCGTACACACGGGCGTTTTTGCTTTTCTCCTCCATCATAAAAGCACGTGCCGCGGCCGGGAATCGAACCCGCGTCCTTGGGCTCAGCGGTACAACGCCTTAGCCACTCAGCCGCCGAGGCGGGTAAATTTTGTAAAGTAATACAAAACTACAGCAGGGCCGATGTTGTGTCAATGAAAGCTAGAGGTGTTTCTCGCCGACTATCTTTCTAACTTATTTCGCCATCGCACGGTTGCAGTAAAGTGGTCCATTTTTAAGGACAAGCTGTTATCTCTAATAGACCACTATGTCTCATAAAGAAAGGCAGCAAATAATCCACATTCGCCTTGGTTTAGAAATTCACTAAAGCGGCTCAGTAACAAGATGCCCATGTTTCGTCGCGCGAAGCGGACAAATCGTGCTGACGAGTGGTCGGCCTATCGTAGGAATAATAGTGAGTTCAACGTAGCCGCTCCGAATGCCAAGAAATCGTTTTATACTCATACCATATCATTGTTATTATAATTTAACCCGCGAAAATTTTGGAGCATAGTCAGCGGCACTGAAAATAAACTTATTCAACTCGTTCAATCAAATAGCCCCGTCTCTCCAAGCCAATGTTGTTCCATTCTAAACAATATATTTCTCTCTGCTTTCCATCGCGTTATTCCTACCTTGGTTCCACCTATTACACCTACGCAGTTTCCGCGAATGGATCCCATTGTTATTGATTCAGTTGGTGTTGATGCATTGATCCATAGCCTGAAAATTTCATCCTCTGCTGGCGGTGATTGTATTACTTCTAAAATGCTCAGATGTACACAAGTGTATTCATCTGTTATTCTTTCAAAAAAGTTTGACCAGCCTCTTCACTAGTCTACATTTCCTTGCGATTAGAGGGTGAAAGGTGTTTCCTGTTCACAAATCTGGTCATGTTCATTGTCCCGATAATTATCGCCCTATTTCATTAACGTCCATACCTTGTAAAATGTTTGAACACGTTAGATCTTTCAATTTAATGGATTTTTTCCAATACATGTTTAGTAACTGTCAGCATGGATTCAGAAAAATATTTGCATGTGAAACGCAACTTTTAACATTTATTTTAACGACTTTCTCGCAAATGCTGATTTAGGAATGTATACTGATTGCATATTGATAGATTTCGCTAAAACCTTTGATAGTGTCTCGCATGATTTATTAATTTTCTAGGTCAGCAAACTGAACACTGATCCGAAAATTTTAAAACGAATTAAGGACTTCATTTTTACCGTTCACAATTTGTTATTGCTAATGACTATTCGTCTCTTTTACCTTCGGCAGAATCAAGTGTTCTGCAGGTATAGGAACTAGGGCCACTACTTTTAAAGACGATAGTCTTTCTTGGGCTACTTAAACCCAGAAATTTTGGTCTGTCTGTGACTCGATTCAGCCACCCGGCCAAAGTAAAAGAATCCCTGTGTAATAGCCTTATATAGTCACAGCTAAATGTGCCCATCTAAGTCCGGTGTAATGTTGATACTTGTCAATATTGTTGAAGAACAACTAGACATTACGCATATATAAGACAACAAATTAATACAGAAGTGATATTTGCAGCGTTCCTTTATAAAAAATCGTGCATGTTTGATTTTGGCGAGATTAAATACTTCATCAACTTAAGAAAAAAATATCACTTCGCCATCGCCTGCTGTCGCCCGCGCCATATAGCTTCTGGCGGCATTTGAAGAAATCAAGTGGCAAGAGGTACGAAAGGTTCCACTAGATAGGTTTCACGTTCTGCTTGGAACGCACGTGGACTAGGGAAACGCGGTTCTATAAACGTTGAAGTAGGGCGCCTCGATTCACACACGTCTTCGCCGTACGGCAGCGTTGACATCGAGACACCCGGTTTGGAGCTGTGGAACGCGGGAAATTTAATATTATTTAAGTAAACCTTTGGCGTCTTTACCTTGGGAGGAGCGCGACGCAACAGGAACAACATGAGAGGTGAGCGGGAAAGCGAAGGGAGGCATTTACTTGGCAAAAGTCGATAAAGACTATCGTCTTTTGACGACATTTGCAACGAAAGGAGCAGATACGCGGCCAAATTTTTTTTTTGTTATATCAATGACCTTCCAGACGGTGCTTGATTCTCAACAATTAAGCTATTCGCAGATGACGGTGTAATTTACCAGCAGATTGTTAACCCAGCTGATATTCAAAACTTGCAAAATGACCTTAACTGTGTAACTAACTAGTGTAATAAATGGCTCACGAAACTGAATGTCAAAAAGCGCAAAAGTATGAGAACATGCCATCAACCCCCTAAAGCAAATGCGCATGCGTACTTTCTTTCTGATATTCCTCTTGACCGTGTTAACTCGTATAAATATCTTTGCGCACACATATATGATAACCTGTCGTGGAATAGTCACATTGATACCACAATCAATGACGCTAATCACATGCTAGGTTATTTGCGCCGCAATATTTCTTCTGTACCTTCGTTCTTAAAATTAACACTGTACAAAACAATCGTCCGTTCCAAATTAGAATACGCATGCTCCATATGAGACCCTAACCAAACCACGCTCACCGTCGCTCTTGAATCAGTTGAAAATCATGCCGGAACGTTATATATTACCATCTTTTTGGCGGCATTCCGGTGTATCATCCACGAAAAATACGCTTAATCTGCCCAACCTTTCACACCACCGCAAATGCTCTCGTCTTGTTTTTTCAACAAAATGTATCACCTTGATTTGATCGAAGGGTTTAACGCGCCGACGCAACGCAGGCGATGAGGCGCGCCGTGGTGGAGGGCTCCGAATTAATTTTGGCCACCTGGGGATCTTGAACGTGCGCCGAAATCTCGTACACACGGGCGTTTTTGCTCTTCGCCTCCATCAGAAAAGCGGCCGCCGCGGCCGGGAATCGAGCCCGCGACCTCGTGCTCAGCAGCGCAACGCCTTAGCCACTGAGCCACCGCGGCGGGTAAAATGTATCACCTAAACCTTGCTTTAAAAATCAACTGATCACCCCCCCCCCCCCCCTCGTTACGTGTCATCTTGAATGGACTATAGCACCAAAGTTGGCGTGCCGTATTGTCGCACTGGCATGTATAAAAAATCTTTAAATGCCCGTTCACACGACGGAAGCGAGTGAAAGCGACGAAAGCGACGACATTTCCGTCGCTTTTGCCCCATGTTATCGCTTTCGTCGCGCGACGAGGGCGATCGGACTCGACCAATTTTTTTCGCCACCGTCGCTTTGGAAGCGGAAGCAGGAGGCGAGACTTCCTGACGTCATATCCTGCCAAAGCACCTGGATGCTGTGTCTCCACAAGCGGTGAAACTGCCGTGAAGTCTTGCTCCGAGCGCGAGACAATTACAAGAAAAGCAAAAAATTGTCGTCGCCGTCACTGATGTCGCGTGCAAGTATGAACAGCAAGGGTGGCGATCGCTTTCGTCGCTTCGTCGCGTCACTTCGTCGCAAGTGTGAATGGGCCTTTATTCCCAAAGCCATCGTAGAGTGGAACCATCTCCCTCTCACCGTCACTGTCATCACTGATGCCAGTCACTTTAAAGCAGCTATTCACCGTGCTCTGTGGAACCAATCTTATGGTCTCCTTTTCTATTTGAATTCTGTTTTCGCAAAACCACTTGAGCGTTGAAAGCGGCCATGAAGGAAATGTACCACTTTGTTTTATTCGAAATATTTCGTGTTTGATAGTGCCTTCAGAGCATGTCCGGCAGCAAGCAATGCTTTATCCACTGGGAAATTTAAAAAAATTAAGCCAATATTTCATTTTTACCGCCACATCCTGTGTTTCGGGACTTCAACGATGACGTCTCGAGGGCATATTTATAAAATAAACGTTGGTATGTTGACAATTTTTGTTAGCCAGGTTACCGTATGCCTTCATAGGTGGCGGAACGATACCGCTGAATGGCCATTGTGCGCACACAGTTTGTACTTGGCTTATCGTTACGGTCCGTGAAGTAATTGTTATCGTAATCACTTCGTGAAGTATGGTGTACGAATCGACAGGAAGGATCACGCCAGTGGCAGTGTCGCTTATGCCAGTGGACCAGTGTCGTGTCAGACAAAACTAACGGGCTTGACGGCTGTGCAGCGTCGGCCTGCACAGTGCACGCCGTACGCGGTAGTGCTTCTATGTTTACGGGTTCCTTCATGAATTCCATTGCTTAGCCCAACGTTTTACTGCTATAAAAAGAATACGTACTAAATTTAAGCGCCAACAGCTCGTTCTGCAAGCTTATAATCCCCGACTAACCCGCTTAATTTGAGTTGTGCTTCGTCAGCCTCAGCCAATCCCAACAAACTGCACATAATACGCATAAGTTCAGGGAGGCAAAGTCGCTAGTGAGTCGCATGGCTACTCTCTGTTTTCCCCACTACAGCTCATTTGAGTGATTTTTGCGTTAAAAGTGGTGTTAGCGCTATTCTAACGAGGCAATCTTTCGAATGAACGAACTTGCATTTTGTCTTCAAGGCCCCTTGAATGGAGTTGAAAAACAAATCGCACATGTTCCCTGCAACGTGATACAGACTCCGGACAAAGCTGTTCACGTCTGGCTACGTGATTATGATGATTTCTAAGGATAACATTCCGCCCGATACGTCGTCAAATTAGCGCTATAAAACGAAACGATTGAGAGCCGTTCCGCCGATGAAAGCTGATTGTAGTTCGAGCGCAATCGGGCCCATGGCTCCTTGCGCACGGGTCGACAGCATCGAGCATAGACACTGAGTAAAGAGGTCTAGAAGCCTACCGGTGCCACTTGAGTACAACCGGAATCGAGCACAGGCAGCCGAACGAGGCGGAATAAAAATAAAAAACCCACAATGAGCAGAAAAAATAGAAGAAAAGATTAGGACCATTTTTGTTGGCGCCAGGCGAGTCGCTGTGCATATACATGCCACACCGCGCCTAGGAATTGCCTAGCAAGGAAGACGAGCCCGTCTATCTCTTTCTTTTCTTCTTTTTTTCTTTTGCTGGGTGCTAGGCTCAGGCAGATGACCCTTCAGGTACACCGCAGGTGTTGGTTGTTGTTGGTGGATATTTTTATTGACTAGTGTTGAATTACAATGACAGATCCGGAAGACTCCCGGAGCAACTGGAGAAGACACGTTCCAAAGGCAGATCTGGAGCAACGCAATCATGTTCCAATGGTAGATCGAGAGCGCCTAGAAAATCGGCGGAGTGGCCGGAACTCGCAGGGGCCTGCTCTTCTCTTCTCTCGTGACGTCACCAACGACTGCTTCCTATCTACTCCCTCTTCCAAATTGTCATGGCACCCGCTTCGGAAAATACGCGCAAAGGCCACAGTCACAGCGGGAAAATAGACGCTGCATGCCGTGTCGCGTTCGTACTTGCTACTTAACAAAATCGAGGGCGGCAGCTGAAACTCGGAATCAAGTAACGAAGAGCCCAGCTAGAAGGACGAATGGGCGGACAAGGCGCCTTCAGCTTTTTTTTTCGCCTGCCTGCCAAAAGGCCGACAAAACTTTAGTCACGGGGGCCTTTTGACACCTTCCAGACTAACTAAAATCCATTCATAGGTTTTTTTGCCGATGAAGGTAATTTAGTGGAGATCCGAAGAGAAGAAAACGCTTGCAGAGAAGCAAGCGTTTTTCAAAGGGGCCGACGTAAAGGCTGCCGGGAAATTCCTATTTCCGCCGTGCTTCGGCATTTGCTCCTGCGGGAGCGCGTGCGTTCCAAAGGCAGTTTCGGAATGAATGAACGGATAAAGCTTTGGAGCACCTGCTCTTCGAGAGACCAGCGTGCTCTACCGAGGAGGTCGCCACCACTCCCGATCTGCCATTGGAATTCAACGTAGGATTTCAACACGAACAGGATTCAACGTGGAATTCAACACAAACAGGTCTTCACAAACACCCTCTGCGGTGTGTTTATATAGGCCTGTTCGTCTGCTTCTGCAGCCGAGCAGGCAGACTATTCCAACGTTACCAGAGCTGGATCTAGTACCGTTGGACTATTCGTCTGCACAGGAAGATCTCATAACGGCATGTCACAAGTACAGACGCGCGCGCACAGAAAACGAGCACAAACCATAAGGTATGAACAAAGAATCACGAGTCTGATTTCGGAAAGCTGGTGAATCAGGAACAGTATCAGAAAGACGACCGGAAAGGAGACGAAAAAAAAAAACTCCGACGTTTTTTGCTAGTGGCAATGATGAACCATGAGAACATTTCATTATTGTAGGTATCAACCAATATGTCAGCCTTCGTGACTATCCTAACCTATGGGTGAACTAGCTACGAACTAGTTGCAAAACTACCTATACTAGCTACGAAAAGGGGTCTTTTATCTGCCGCCGAAATTGGCTGTTTCAGTTCTGTGGTTCAGCTTCACCTCAGTGCGTTACATTGACCACTTCCTACCGCCGACAATAAAATTTTCCGAATGACGATGCAGAGCATACCCTTCGGTCTGCGCGGTGGCATGACGCATGCAAGGGCGCCGTTCTGCACTCCTCAGTGCCACAGTGCAGATGGCATTTTGGGGTCAAATTGTTGATCGTCGCTGTCTCAGCGAATTCGCTTTTCTGGTGGCATGGATTCGTCAATCAGTGCATTGTGATGAAGCTGAACCACGGGATTGTCCTAGGGTGTTCGTATACCGCGCAGTGACATAGCGCGTGTCGTTCTGCACACCGCAGGTGGCGCCGCCATTCCAAATTGGTCATGGCCGTCCAAAACGGTTGTAGCACGCGCACCCTGCGGGCCATCCTCCCGTTCCGAAATCACTGTGCCGATTCCCCCGCGTGTCACTTGCCACGCGGGGAACTCCCCCATTTCCTTTCCCGTACGTGCGACTTTACCCGTGCCAGAACCACCCTTGAAACTGTTGGCCCCTCTCCCCGCGGGGGCCTCTCGGGTGGGCGCGGCCTTTGTGAACTTTTGCAAAAAAGAAACCAGCGGCAAAAACACGCAGGACAAGAGAAGGAAGGACTGAAGGCACAAACACAACGCTGGACTACCAACTGATTTAATCGGGAAAATACGATACACTTATCTGCAAAACCACGCGCACGCGCACACATTAACAGCATGAAGAGACAACTTTATACAGCTAGGAAGTGAAATTCTTTATCTGTTAGAACCACCGAAAGAACGCTGACACATGTCTCCTTGTTTTTTCTTATAAAAAACGCCTCAAGTAACTCACGCTCACGTCTTGATTTGCCCCTCCCCACAGTTACGTCATGGTGAAATTTTGGAACACAATCCTGGTAGCTTTTTGTCAAGCCTCCTGGAAGCCTCCTGGAAAGTCTTGCTGCACAGAGAAGAATGCGAGAAAAAAGGTGGAAGCGATTCCCTACTTCCACAGGACATCGCATGGACTAAAAAAAGTTGCGCAAAGATTTGGTGTCACCATGGTATTTTCAGCACCACGAAAACTTTCTGGGCTGTGTTCCCAAATTACTGGGGGCCATCGGAAAGGCGACCCTTGCAAGACTAACCACCAAACTAAGTTTACGTCGTGCGCGGTGGGTGTTCTGTCCTGCGGGAAAATTTATATTGGACTAACGGGCGGGTGCATTAATGAAAGATTGAGGCAGCACCGAGCAACTTTGAGTTCGGGCACGGGTAGCAATTTAGCTTTACATACAAAAAGCTGCCAGGATTGTGTTCCAAAATTTCACCATGCCGTAACTGTGGGGAGGGGCAAATCAAGACGTGAGCGTGAGTTACTTGAGGCGTTTTTTATAAGAAAAAACAAGGAGACATGTGTCAGCGTTCTTTCGGTGGTTCTAAAAGATAAAGAATTTCACTTCCTAGCTGTATAAAGTTGTCTCTTCATGCTGTTAATGTGTGCGCGTGCGCGTGGTTTTGCATATAAGTGTATCGTATTTTCCCGATTAAATCAGTTGGTAGTCCAGCGTTGTGTTTGTGTCCCTCCTTCTCTTGTACTGCGTGTTTTTGATGCTGGTTTCTTTTTTGCAACAGTATGAACCAACAAGCCCAGCATTTCACTCTTTTGTGAACTTGTTTGGATGCGGAAGGCTTCCGGTCAAGGGGAAGGAGGGCTACGGCGACGTTCTTTTTTTTTTTAGTTTTAGTTTTAGTTTGTGAGTCTAGTTTTAGTGAGCGGAGCAGCCCCTCTGTTTTGCTGAGCAAAACCGAAAACGGAGGAAGGGGAGAGGTAAAAGAAAGCGCAGTCAGGGCGCGTAAAACTGCATTCTGTTCCTGTGTGCGGATTGCTTGTTATTTACTGCCTTTTCTCCTTGAATTTCTTCTTCCTTCTCTCTATCTTTCTTGTTTAAAAATAAATCTAAAAAACTCGCCAGGGCAGAACTTTTAGTGACCGGATATTGTAGCAGATAACGTTGTAACACACACAACGCAGCAATACTTCAATTGCCGTGAATTTGTTCCTGTTTTTATTTGTTTTTTTTTTGTTGTATATTTTATTACTACTGCGCAGTGCTGCTTATTAGAATATTTTTATTACCCGTTTGATTGGTTTCATACGATGCCCGTTTTTTTGTCTTCCTTCGCCTTTTCCAAACTTCTTTCCTTTCTTAAATTTTTTCCTTTGTCTTCGACGTTCCTTTGCTGTAGAGCAACACTCTTGGCTGTGATTTTTTAATAAATGTGTATATTTTATGCTTGTATATTTGTTGCCTTAGCGTGAGACTGATGAGTCCATTTTCGGACTGTACACAGTCTTCTATGTATCTCCTACAATAATGCCCTTTGGGCGATTGTAGTGATATAAATAAATAAATAAATAAATAAATAAATAAATAAATAAATAAATAAATAAATAAATAAATAAATAAATAAATAAATAAATAAATAAATAAATAAATAAATAAATAAATAAATAAATAAATAAATAAATAAATAAATAAATAAATAAATAAATAAACACATCCCTACTGCAGAACGACTACGTGTGCACTCGGAATCGTCTTCCGTGGAGCCCTGAAGGAGATAAAGTGTGAAAGTCAGGACAACTAAGTATAATATGCATCCCAAGAACGACGGCAGAAGGCGGTGTATTCGACCGATGACAGCTCACGGTGCTCAGCACAATTTTGACACCGTTGGCACAGTTCATGTGCAGCGCCATAATTAAACTGCAGTAGGTTCATGTTTCACTCAGCATAGATTATTATTGAATGACAGATATGCAAACATTCAGAGAATTGTATAGTAATGCACACGATTCTTACGCCACTTGTATTCATGATGAGCTTTTTTCGTAACGTGATTGGAGTAGCAAATTAAGTTGAGCTATCTTACTGTTTTGAAGTTCTCATTTGTTTCTTTCCGCCAATAATGTATACTTTTTTTTTGCAGAAGTTTGCTAATGAGCAAAACAAAACTAAAAATACATAAAAAGCATAAAACAGTGAAACAGCGCTTAAATGAAGACAGTAAGAGAAGCCCAAACCCAAACGTTAGTTAGATATACATACAAATTCCGGATTCCTGAAGAAACCGGAGAAATGTACGCTTGCACTAACATTGCGATCAAGGGCCTCAACTTCGCCAATTATGCATCATGACTTTCGCCGACGCAAGGCGCAGTGCGGGGATGGTGCTTTTCATAATTTTTTATCCGTGTTTCCGTCATCTTGTAAAGAATTGTTTTATTCTTGTCGTCGGTTCGTGAGGGCGGCTTATAAGCTAAAAAAGACTGTTTTAATTTTGTCGTCGCTTCGTGATGGTGGCATATAAGGTAAAAAAATTTGATTTCATTAGTTCTGTTCGTGTATATTTTGGTTTTTAAGGTTTTTTCATGCATGTTTTTTTTTACTTTCCCTGCGAATAATTATCGCTATCTACGCTATTATAACAATTAAATGTGTTGCGTCCACCGATTCCGCACTTTTGTGCAAATACACGGCACTCTACGGTAAGTTTTCACAATTTTTATTCGTGTTTCCGTCGTTGTTTTGACGAGTTTTTTATTGTTGTCTTGGTTTTGGGGGTAAACATATGGTAGATTTTGCAAGTTTACTTGAATATATATTTTTTATTTTTCCGTCTTATTTTGTTCGACCCATTATTTCCATTTGCGTTAAATATAACGATTGAGTGTGTTAACTGAGCCAACAACACATTTCGCAAAACGCTGGGTGTTAAGTGCTTGGTCCGTTTTTGTGATTTTTCTTTTCGTGTACCGGTAGTTCTTTTCTGGGCTTTTTTTGCGTCTTCACTTTGGGTGTGTGTGGGGGGGAAGGGATACATAAGGGGCCTATTTTTGATCTCGTATGTTCACTTTTATATATTTTGTTTCTTTTTATTTTTTTGTAAACTCGTTCGAAAAATTATCTCTATTTGCGCTATTATAACAAGTCAATGCGTTGCTTCTGCTAATTGCTTCTGCTAAAACTGACATTTCTGCTCTTCTGTAAAGTTATACAGCCAACCAGGAACTATTAAGTATGCTGATGCGACCATTTATCTAAAACTTAATCGTTTTATTTAAGTTCCTGATTCGAAACTGCGGAAACTTTTTTTTTTTTCAGTCCGCCCTTTTTTTCTTATCTCTTGGTGTATGGGCGCAAGAAATGCGTTTTTGTATGTGGGATATGAGCGTTTTCAGAAAGTGATGCCACGCATTTTTTTTTTGTCCGCCAGTAATAATGCAACCCAAAACGTTTTTCCGATTTCCGTAACCCAAATTAGTGGGCTCTACTTATCAATATTACAACCGGTCAGATCACGGTGGCAGTAGCACTAAGATTACTCGTTTCACAGGCATCCCAACAATAAAACTGTGATTGAACGTCATTTCAAACAGAAAACATATTATGTAAATTTCCGCTATTGTTCTATGTTAAGGGAATGGCAGAAATATCACCTTTTAAAACTGTTTCCCAAGTAGTTAGATGGACCAGGTTTTATTACCTATCGGCCGTTCAGATCAAGTTCCCCGACACTTTATTGAACGCCACTTTTAGGAACGTCCGTTTATAGAATATTCTTTGCTTGTTTTATCCAGTCATTTAAGCCATTTTCAGTAATTTGTTTTGGTTCATTTGCCATTTCAATTTGTTTCCGTTTGATCATGTGCCTACCGTGCACTACATAGCATCAGTCGTATCACGTATGATATTGTTCCGTTGGGTAGCACATATGGCTGCCATTTATCGCCCTTACAACGTATACCAGGCAATTCTTTCTACTACAATCATTAGCTTGCCAGAAAGCTACGCGACATCAAAGGAGGCCGTGCCCACGAAGGCCGTGCCTTCGCACGTCGGCCTGAACGGCAACGAAGAGGCCGAGAGCCAGTCAAAGCAGCCACCTCTTAGGCAGAAAAGCGTCGCCACTATGCCTCAACTGCGGCCAATTGGGAACCACGGAACAGTCCTTGCGGCTACGTGGCCCTGAAAAATTCCTCGCAGCACCAAAAACAAGCGCCCAACCCAACAACCATTTTCTCCTGATTCTTTTTTACAGCGCAGTGCCATAAGTCACGGTGAGGCGGCGCCCCCCTGTCCCTCCTTTGCGGGAGAAGAGGAAAGGGAGCAGCGTGCAGTGTCGCTTAGAACGCGGGGTGTTTAAAAAGGGGGGCAAGCCCGCGAGTGGAAGGGCACAGTTGGACTGGAACGAGGGAGTTGGGATTAGGTGGAATCGTGCACAACCCGTCCAAAACGACCGCCGGTTTCCCACAGGCGGATATCGTCTTAACTCATTTTCTAATTAATCATGTAAGTGCCGTAGCCACAAAATAAAGCATAAAATGCGCCCTCGGTGAAAAGTTGGAGAGCGCACAGAGAAGCGGTTCGCTAGGGAAAAAAATTAAAGCGCCCGGCCATTTGTCGTCGTAGCACCCTGTACAATAAGTCCAGACAACAAATGATTGCAATGGCCTCGCGCGGACGCCATGCTCCACGTCAGTGCCCCTGATACCAGTTGTGCTACCGAAATTTTGTTTGATGTTGTAGCTTTTCCTTCCTGGAATACGCCGTTGCAGGAGAATTTGAGGATTATAATAAAATGAATGAATGAATAAATATGTGATCCATGAATAGTATAAATGTTTGTCATTTCTGTGTTGCACAATTTTGCGATAAATAAACTGATCAGTTGACACAATAATGATTAATGAAAAGATTGACGCCTGCTCACAGATTTCACCTTAACATTTTTTTATTGTATACGCGTGAATTCTGTGTGGCTAAGTTCGTGACCATCAGTTTCATGGACACTATGGCCTGTAATTCATCGACGAGTGGGGCGACGCATTGGACAAAAAATGGGAGCAGGATTTCGGCCAGGAGTTGAAAAACAAGATCGGTCACGGGTTTCTCGACAATTTTGCCGATTAAGCAGCCGCGGTCAGCGGGTAGGCAAGGTTTTGAGTTGCTGAACAACTTGCGTCCGATTTCCGGCTGTTTGCTTGCGCTTCTGCCCAAGGCTGTTCGCATGCGTGTCTGCCCATAGCTCCAGTGTGAAGGTTGAAACCCTATTTTGGCCGAAAAGGGTGTAAAAATGTCGCATGGTACAAACCTTTAAAAGGCATTTTGACTAAAAAAGGCGTACGGATGGAAGAACAGTGTGCCTATGAACAACCTAAAAATAATGGTGTAAGGTTGGTTAACACCCTAAAATAATGGTGTGGGCAGGGAAGTTACGCGTGGTATTGTGGTTCGGATGAGCGCGCAGCGCGACATACAGACACATCAACACGCTTAAGTCACACTGGAACCGGGAATGGGTTACGCAAAAAAACCAACGGGATGCACGGTGACAGCGAGTATATACTTACTTACCTTACAAATACGTCTGCTCTTCTTGCTTTTATAACCAGAAAAGGAAAGTCGTCTGATAGAGTCGGCAGGCTTGCCGCAAAAATCAAATACTTTAGCGCTAATTTTGGAATTATGCATTTTAATTTCAGCATATGCAAGTCAGCTTGCGGATTTGCAGAAACGTTTTGATCGTGAGGCGTAGTGGGCAAAGTGCTGCACCGAGTATGTTCAATACGTCATGGAATTTTATTAACGACCAATAGAATTATTTCACACCCTTTCAACACTATTCAAAAAGGATGTTCGTCATTTCACAACCTTTTTCTAAGCGTAAAACGGTGTTGGCACAACAACAAACAGGCGTGACCACCTTGCAACAGTTTTCTCAGCTTTTGGAGAGAGCTGTAATGCAAAAAGCGTAGTGTGCGCTTTTTGCCACAAAAAGGATTCTAAGCTACATATTAGGGTGTTGGAACCCAAGAAGAAGGGTGTGAAATGAAATACATCCTTATTACACCTATACTACACCCTTTTTAGGCCTTAAGTGTGTAAAAAGTTTATTGTGTACCTTCGGCACGTTCCCTGTCTCTCCTTTTTTTTTTATTGAGACAGGCAATTTTTCTTCTTTTGAGTTACCGCTGCGATGGGCGGCAATTTATCTGTAATACTTAATTGTTTATTAAGGTGATGTTTTTGACGTCGAAAACTAGCTTGACACCAGAAACGAAGGTTGCTTGCGTAAGCTTCTTTTATCTTCGCCAACGCAAGATGTTTAGTGCCATCGTTGCTTCCAGGCGAGCGCGGCGGCGTCTTTTATCCTGAGAAAGGAAGTCAGCGCTTTGTAATCATTGTGTCCTGCCAGAGAGCCCAAGAGCGCAAGAGAAAGTAGCCGTGCGGAGCTGCTCAGAGCCCTTACTCTGCAGTGCAAGGAAACCAGGCGTGTGAGCGTTTGTATAAGGGCTGAGGTTACTCGGCCCACAGCGCAGTTGTCCTCCACGCGTGTCCTGGTGGCGGCAATTCTGGGAGAAAAAATGAAGGTCCTCATCGCCTTTCTTGCGTTGGCTGTTCTGACGGCGTCAGCTGGACACTACGAGCTTTGCGGTGAGCAAATACACCCAGGAATTTTCACACCTGGATGCAGTACATACAAACAAATAATTGCTATGAGTATGAGAGACTAAAGGCATTGAAATATGTGGCGGCCGTACTCAAGATAGGCTAAAAATGAAAATACCCCGGTGTCATGATTTCGGCACACGTTAAAAACCTCATGGGATCGACCCGAAAGGACACACCGATAGCGGCCAAAAGAAAACAGAGCCTTTCATGAGAAAATCTCAACATGTTCTTGTCACGTTTGTTTGGCGGTGAAGTGGTTGCGCTTAAGTCACTGTTTGCGGCGAATATGTATCCATAATTTCGGAAGAATGGACGTATTGCAAAGGTTGAACCGAGCAGGGAACTTAATCAACACATCCGTCATATTACCTCTATTTTCTCTTGTTCCAGTCATCAAAAGTGTATTTTTTCTCTCACGGTTGAATTGCTAGGTGCCTAACACGTCCCCCATGACATGTACATAGATCCATTTGAGTATTTTTATAGATGTAAAAATTAAAAGTGATCGCAAACAGAACCTGTATACTGAGAATTACTCTTTTATAGTGAAAAATAAATCTCAAAACACTTGTTGCAGCAAATTATGCCACTGCTTCCAACGCGGAGTTGAAGGTCCTCCAGGGTTCATCATCTTGCTTCATATCACTGTGCCAAATGAAATCAAATGTTCCTTGCTTACTTCATTTTATACCATGGCTGGAAAAACGGAAATTATTATAGGGAATATTTTCTCTTTGCTTCTGTCGGGGGGTGGGTGACCATCACCGGCAGATATGTTCGCCGCTAGTATCACAACACATTCGCCGCGGAACGCTGCTTTTAATAACAAAGCGCTTTGGAAAACTTGCAATCTATGTCCCTCTGCTCCTGAGGCTGGAATCATGACTAGTCGGGCACGTGGTTGTTTTTTTTCTTCTATTATGTTATTTATCACATTTCCAAACAATTGTATACAGAAACAATACACAGCTGTGTATTGTTCCTGATTGATGTTCATGTATTGATAACGATTCTTTGAGGGTCAGGTGAAAAAACAAGGCAAACAAACGAGGGCAAATGCCATGAACGGGGACAAGTAAATATTGTACAAAGCGGACAGCCATAAATATTTCAGGAGCAAAAGATACCAGTACTGTTGGGAGTCACTTCGGTCCTATACACGTTTCAGGAATACATCTTAGGGGCGTACATTTCACCAATACGCAGTTTTGAGGAAACCAGTGTATTGGTCCGTCTACCTACCATACTGTTCGACCAGAAACCATGCAGGGATGTTATAAAAAAACAAATCAAAGGGCACATTCTCATCCCTGGAGGCATTCAGTTACCGCACACTACTGGGAGGCAGCAGGTCCAAAAAATATTTGTCGTATTCTCTAGAGGGCGATAAAAGCACATGACATATTTACAATTTACAAAACAATATCCCACAACTTCAGTTCATCCCGCAGGCGACAATTAAGGTAGGCATAGATCCCTTTGGCATGGCGGAACTCCATCGGGCAATTAATATCTCTGAGTGTTCATTAAGACGGGTACGACCGTAATAAAAAGACCAATGAATTGTTTCTGAGCGGGTCAGGGCTAGTAAGCCCTCGTGAAGATTCACATGACACGCAGTAAACACATTAACGGATGAAAGTCAACAACAACAACAACAACAACAAAACATACTCGGACAAATATACGCACAATTCCTTGAAGAAAACGATAATCGAACAAAAAGGTGAGACAACGCATTGGCAAGGTGAACATCCAGGCAGGGACAACGGGCAGCCTGTGTTTCGTCCGAAAAGAGTGGTGCATATTGGCAATTTTGAAGAGTGATAGAGTTGGCTGCGGCGTTAGCGTCACGTGCCTTGGAGAAGCGCGCGGCCATTGCCGGCGGCTCGACGCGAACCTCTGCGTCGTCGGCTTTTTGCGGCAATTTGTGGCGCGGCTTGGGCCACTGCGTCGGCACGCCGAAGAATAAAAAACACCGGCGTGCGTCGTCTGCTCCATTTCAACCTGATTCTCAACGGTGGTGTCAACATAGATGTTACCAATCGCACTTACATTGGACTCGAGGCAATACTTTGCGTTCGTTAACGTAGAGCTTGTTGACGTAGAGTTTGCAACACAGTCATGTGCTTAGCACGGACAAGTACTGCCATTCCGTGGTGCCCGACGTAACGAGTGACGGCGCACCCACATGGTTGCTTGCATGCGCGCCTCGCCAGTGAATACCCATAAAAAAAATATTCGGTTACGTAGCGCTGCCTAACAGGCGAGCCGGAAAGGCGTCCTCTTCTTTGGGGCGAGTTGCAAGGAACAGACAAAAAAATCGAGAGAAATCGTGTGTTGCATATTGGCCATTTTGTAGAGTCACCTTGGCTTCGATGGTGATGTTATATTCCTCACAGGGAGGAGCTACGTTTGCGTGCCTCTCGGCGCGAACGACTCCCGTACGGCAACCGTTCGATCCACCCGCCCGAGACGTTGGCACAGGCAGCCATAGCCCTATCTCCAATGCTGAACCCCATGCCTAGCACGATCATATCTGGCTCTAAAACTGCAGTTCCAAACGATTTGTACAGAATTTCCCAGCTATCATGCACCAAAATTTTGAAAAAGGGCAATGGCGTTACTGGAACAAAACCTAGCGCATAATGTTTCCAGTACAGTGGAGTAGCGATAAGTAATTTTTTCATTAATGAGATTTAACTAATTAATTATAATGAATTAGCTAACTTTAGAAGTACTACCCTAATCATTGAAGTGTCATTGAAGTGAACTGCGGCATTTTCAGCGACGAAATAATTACGTACTCATTTATTATGACTGATAAATCCCGCAAAATATGAAAAATACCACGTGACGGCGCTCCAGAGCATCATAAACCAGCGCCCTCGGGTTGATTGAAAGCAACTGCTTTGCCCGTCACACGTACGAAAAGACAGCGCATCACCTTGATAATGGCATGCATGGAAGGAGCAGCAACAGCAAGTTTCTCGGGGCGAGTGTGGCAGATAAGGCACAAACTCTGTCGAGATTTTTTCTGTCTTTCTGTTTAAAGAGGATAGTCTTTCTTGGACTACTTAACCCCAGGAATTTTGGTCTGTCTGTATGTCTGTTTGCCTGTCTGTGACTCGATTCAGCCACCCGGACAAAGTAAAACAAAGCCTGCGTAATAGCCTTATATAGTCACAGCTAAATCTTAAATCTACCCATCTAAGTCCGTTGTAATGTTCATACTTGTCAACATTGTTGAAGAAGAACAAGACATTATGCAAATATAAGACAACAAATTAGTACAGAAGTGATATTTGCAGTATTCCTTTATAAAAAAATCATTAATGCTTGATTTTTTGCGAAATTAAATACTTTATCAAGTGCTGAAAAAAAAAATTGGCCGCGTATCTGCTCCTTTCGTTGCAAATGTCGTCAAAAGACGATAGTCTTTATCGACTTTTGTCAAGTAAATGCCTCCCTTCGCTTTACCGCTCACCTCTCATGTTGTTCCTCTTGCGTCGCACTCCTCCCAAGGTAAAGACACCAAAGGTTTGCTTAAATCATTTTAAATTTCCCGCGTTCCACTGCAACAAACCGGGTGTCTCGATGCCAACGCTGCCGTACGGCGAAGACGCGCGTGAATCGAGGCTCCCTACTTCAACGTTTATAGAACCGCGTTTCCCTACTCCAAGTGCGTTGCAAGCAGGACGTGAAACCTATCTAGTGGAACCTTTCGTAACTGTTGCCGGTTGATTTCTTAAAATGGCGCCAGAAGCTATAGTGGCGCGGGCGACAGCAGGCGACGGCGGGGTGAATTTTTTTTCTGCAGTTGATGAAGTATTTAATTTCGCAAAAGTCAAGCATGTATGATTTTTTATAAAGGAACACTGCAAGTATCACTTCTGTACTAATTTTTTGTCTTATATTTGCGTAGTGTCTTGTTCTTCAACAATGTTGACAAGTATGAACATTAAACCAGACTTAGACTGGTAGATTTAGATGTGACTATATAAGACTATTGCGCAGGCATTGTTTTGCTTTGGCCGGGTGGCTGAATCTAGTCACAGACAGACAGACGGACAGACAGACAGACATACAGACAGACCAAAATTTCTGGGTTTAAGGAGCCCAAGAAAGAATATCGTCTTTAAAAATCATTCCGCCGTCGCCTGCTGTCACCCGCGTCACTATAGCTTCTGGCGCCATTTGAAGAAATCAACCGGCAACAGTTACGAAAGGTTCCACTGATAGGTTCCACGTTATGCTTGGAACGCACGTGGAGTAGAGCAACATGGTTCTATCAATGTTGAAGTAGGCCGCCTCGATTCACGCGCGTCTCCGCCGTTCGGCAGTGTTGGCATCGACACACCCGACCTGGAGCAGTGGAACGCGGTAAATTTAAAATGATTTAAGCAAACGTTTGGCGTCTTTGCCTTGGGAGGAGCGCGACGCAAGAGGAACAACATGAAAGGTAAGCGGGAGAGCGAAGGGAGGCATTTACTTGGCAAAAGTCGATAAAGACAATCTTCTTTTATCGACATTTGCAACGAAATGAGCAGATACGCGGTAAATTTTCTTTATTTCATTCTGGCTAACCCAGAGGCAGCCTTTTTGAGGGCACTGCTTTACGAGGCGCTCGGGAGCGCTGTCACGTGGTATTTTTCCCGTTGCGCTGGGTTTGTTCATCAGTCAGAATAAATGAGTACGCAGTTAGTTCGTTGCTGAAAAGGCCGCAGTTAGATTCCTTTCGTGGGTATATACAAGTGCCTTATTGACACTTCAATGATTAGTGCAGTACTTTTCAAGTTATAAATAATTATTATTATAAATAGTTATAATATAATTAAATAAATCTCATTTACGAAAAAATTACGGACGGCTACTCCACTTTACTGGAAACATTATGCGCTAGGTTTTGTTCGAGTAAAGCCACTGCTCTTTTTTAAAATCTTCGTGCAAGATAGCTGGGACACCCTGCATAATTTGAGCGTCCACACGTTCTGTCTTCTTAAAAGGGCACCTTTCCAAATTCTGCCGTCCTCACCTACATCCATTCAACTCGATCGACTACTTTGGCTTGTCGCTTAAGTGGCGGTCATGCCACGTTATACCATAGCATCGGGATTCGTCCAAAAATTCATTTCCCCAAATACACTCCGAGGAACGCTGGAGGGCCGCATTCCGCAGCTCAGACCGGGCCTATGCAGGCTGTGTTGTCACCAGTGCTTTCGATACTGCTGTTCAGTTTACGCTGGCAGCCACCAACGCACCAACATCGCCTTGAAGATGCATCATCACCAATATCCTTCAAACTAAAGTGTGTCCTCTTTCTTTTTCTCTCTCCCCGATACATGGCGTGCAAAGAAAAGTGTTGAAGGGACGCATAAATGTTCCAGCAGTTGCCCTTTATATTGCTAGATTACGGTACCGTGAATATAAATATGCGGCTAGAGGCAGAAGTAGTTGCTCATTAACACAGAATATTTGAAAAGCGTGAAAAAGGCTGTATCACCATCCAAATAATTTCCAGCAATACGATTTGTGAGGTCACAAATTGTGAATGGTGAAGCGAGGTTGGTGGAGTTGTCAAAGTGTTTTGCCGAAACAAACGGTTTAAGCAGGCTGTTAAAAATATAAAATAAATATGCAAAAACGTCGATGAGCACATGTTTATTGAAAGAGCGCAATGATTCTTTTAAATACGTGCGTGTCTAGCGTTTCGTACAGACGAAACTGTAAAACGTGTTGAAGTGCCGCCCAGGCAAAACAAAATGGGAAGCGTCTAGCATTCCCTCTAGAGGGAACGAAAACTGCCTTTTACCGTTGGGCAAATGCCCTTTAACCCCATAGTATTTGATGTAGTGGTCACGTCTCCACTTGTTGACGTTATGGTCCCGGGTCCAATCCTGTCTTTTACTTTTTCATGCTGTATTCCTTTTTTTTTCTTGGTCATGGCGATCATTTTGGGAAATACATATACATCGCTTCCCAACGTAGAGTGATGACAGTTTGTCTTGATTTTCGCCCAAATGGCCAAACCGTTACCGCTCACTGAAGCAAAGGCCAACGTACCCATCGCTAGAGTTACGCCCGCCCATTTCTAATTATTAATAGCAATTTACATTTAACAGTGACTCTATCCTCTCAGAAAACGACTGCGGTTTGGCCCATTGAAAACCAAGGGAGGCTATTCTACCGTTACATTTGAATCGGGAGTGAGGTAGTGGTTCGGCGTTCCGTCGGGACGGAACTTTAGTGACAGCTATCGTTACGTCTAGACGGATCGTTAGCTACGGCCTTTAAACATTAACATTACTAAGCAGTTACCCCGCCTTCAACTGGTGTCAAAGTATTTCAGTTCATGCACTTCTGTCGTACGAGTACGATCAAAAGATTTCTGCTGCTGAATGGGGAGCTATTGCCCTTCTTACGAGGTATCCACGACCAACAGCGGCAAACGTCTGAGATACTCGGACTACCTGCGGATAAGCCGCGGCGACTCCGAGAGAGAAAACCGAAGAGCCCCAGTGTTTCATGCGCGCACAGATGATTTTTGTTGGTAAATACTGTATCGACTGCCTGCACAGCTTTCGCTGACCGGGCCTAAGTTACCCGCGTTCGGGGGCGTCGCCGCTGGTCCTCTACGCCCGTTTGGGGGCGTGATGAACAAAGGCATCATGTGCCGTCCTGAGATGTTTCCGTCTTAAAACATTTCCAGCACACCGCGTTGCACAGACGATGGTTGAAATAGCTTTTCGTTGAAATAGTTGAAATAGTTGAAATAGTGATTTCGTTGTCCTTGATTCATTGCCAGTGGGGTCAGATCTGACATTACTCTTTTTGCTCCACACGTACACTATTCGTCTTTACTTTAAATTTTCGTCAATTGTTTCCCCTGGCCTTTATTGACCTTCAACGAAGTAAATGACAACAAGTCACTCGTTTTATTGCCATTTTTAAGTCTGCCAGGGCGTATAAAATTCACCTTCTACTGCATAAAAGTATAAAATTAATTGAACTGGATGGAAAGGCAATCCGGCTGCAGGTGAAGCCGAAACGGCCGACTGAGCCATGCAGGCTGAGATCAGCATGCAGGGTTGTTCTGGATCCTTGCTGATTAGACAATGGCGTGGATGATTGTGAAAGCGTGAACGTTCTTTCTTTT